>NW_015438373.1:1779-75401 GCF_001293395.1 Leptomonas pyrrhocoris
GTTGTTAAAACTGCTGTCAACTGGATCCGCGATACCTTCTATCATGAAAAGTGTTGAATCGAGAGTAGCTTAGATGGCCGACACGTAATAACAAAAAAGAGAAGTGAAGTGACAAACCACGGATGTACTTTTCACACGAGTCTGGCACACAAGTGCCTCTCATTTTGTATGATGAACGATGGACCAAGTAGAGTGGCAGCAACGGAGTGCAATTATTGAGAGGAGAAAGTAAAGGCTTCTAATGTATGAACTGTTTTAGCAGCGGTACCGTGAACGTACGGATGCCGCGCCCCCTCTCCCTTCCCCCACCACCGCCAGAGCGAAGGGCCACACGGTGCGCGACGCGCGCGGTCCGCCCAAGAAACTTAATTGGCAAACAGAATGACTGTGCAGCCGGCCTCCGTGTCACTCAGGACCTCCCCCTCCCCCAGCCTTTCAGTTTTGCTCTCGTGGCATTCCCTGGTGTCGCTTTTTTTGTTTGTTCGTTCGCAGCAGAAACGATGCCCTGTGCGTCTGAGCCTCACACCGGGCAGGGAATAATGTTACGCAATTGCAGCACAGTGTCAGTGTGATCTGCTCTCCTGTTGCGGAGAAACTGCTCTTTTGCTAATCTGCGTTTTTAATACTCCTATTCACGAGGTAAAAAAGAGACGAACACATTTGCGCACAAGGTTTGATAGTGTTCTTCGCACCTTCTTCTTCTGTTGCTTTTTGCTTCCCATCTCTATGGTCCCGGGCATTGGCTTAGGAAAGTCTGCAACGCCCACGTTCCCATCCCAAATCCACATTCAGACATTTCCCACTGCTTCCTTTTTTTTACCTTCGTCCTTCAAAGTCTTCCTTTTCTTCTATCCTCTTGACTTTTCTGTGTTGCGCACCTGAACTCTCACGCGTTCCATTCTACTTCTTTTTTCTTGCATCCCGGTTGCTGTGGTGATGCTTGTTAAGTGATTTTCACAGTTTCCGGTATTCAAAGGCTCAATCCGTGAGCTGCTTCCGACCATTCTTTTGTATCTGAACTGATAGGAGCGAATAATTAAAGATGTCCTCTGGTGTAGTGATTGTCGGTGACTCTATTTGCGGCGGCGAGATCAATCAGAAGCTAAGTACAAGCGCTGAGGAAGTTTATCTGCGAGGATTCAACACCTTCGCTGGGAATAACCCCAGTGATGTAGCACTTATCCATGAAGGCGCGGGAGAAATTGTGGCTGCTATAAACGGACACATCGAGGTTACCGATCGCGTTGTTTCTGTCAAAGGCTTGTTGCCACGGTATCAACCTGAAGTTGGTGACGTCATAGTGGGCCGCATTTTAGAAGTTGCTGGCAACAAATGGCTGGTGGATGTCAACTCGACACAAACTGCCATTATGCTCCTGTCAAACGTAACTGAGCCAGGCGGCATGCTTCGCCGTCGCGGCCGAGGGGATGAGTTGGGAATGCGACAGCTTTTCGACCAAGAAGATCTCGTTGCTGCTGAAGTGCAACGAATCTCTCCGGACGGCGTTGTTTCTTTACACACCCGTGCTGCTGAAAAATACGGTCGTCTGTGTGGGTTCGGAATACTCGTGAGCGTCCGCCCGTCGCTCGTGAAGCGAGCGAAGCATCAGTTCGTGGAGCTTCCCGACCTCCACGCCGATTTGATTATTGGACTGAACGGAAATGTTTGGATTTCGTGGAAAAAAGCAGCGGACGACACCGCGGAGGAAAAGGAGCGCGAGTCAGAAGCGAGACAAAATGTCGCACGAATTGCCAACTGCATTAAGGCTCTTAGTGCTGCACAGATTCAAATTCATCCGGCTTCCGTCGAAGCTGCTGTGGCAGCATCTCTAGAAGCTGGTTTTTCGGCGTTTGATGTGTCTCTTGATAAGAATCAAGAGGCATTCCTAGCGAGGGTCCAAGACATTGTTGGAATTAAACGCCGTCGTTAGCAGTAGAGTTGTTGGGAGGCGTCTGTTCAATTCTACTACTGTTATTGCTGTTACGATCTCCTTTTTTCCCTCTCGATTCGATTGCTTCATTTTTGTTTCGGATCGCATTGTTAGATGGCAGAGCAGTTTAATTATTAACGCATGTCTGTAAGCCAGCCTGTTCGTAAGTGCTCCCACAGGTAAATCTGTTGTCGGTTAAATAAATCTTGAACACACTAGGGATTCTCTTCTAATACAATCTATTTTGATCAGTTAGAGGAAAACATATATTTGCCCATTTTTCATTTTGATGACTGAAACGTGCAGTTTCTTTTTCATTTCACCTGGCGCACAAAGAGACTCAATTGTGTGTTTCTCCTGCATGCGCACATTTGTCCTCAAATTATTTATTTAACAATGCA
This sequence comes from Leptomonas pyrrhocoris, assembly GCF_001293395.1. Classification (NCBI taxonomy): domain Eukaryota; phylum Euglenozoa; class Kinetoplastea; order Trypanosomatida; family Trypanosomatidae; genus Leptomonas; species Leptomonas pyrrhocoris. The sequence continues at coordinate 4,111 of NW_015438373.1, forward strand.
AAAACGTGTGCTTTTGATATTGTTTCACTTCATAAAGTTACTGATTTCCGATAACACTCTAGGTCTTCCTCTTCTTTCTCTTCTATGCTGTTTCAAAATGCTTATTTTAAGCTTCTTGTGTGGTCTGTACGTTACCCTTCTACTTATAGTTTGTCTAAAGAATTCGGAACTATGATTACGCGAACGCCACCTCGAGTGGCGAAAAAGTGGGACAACTTTCAGGTCAACATCGAAGAGGAGCTGGAACAGGAAGAGCTCTCAAAGGCCGTTATCGATAGAGAAATCGACCACTTTAATCAGCGCAACTATCACAACATTGCGGCTCTCACAGATCATCTACGGTCGCTCGTATTCGGCAAAGAGGAGAACGCGGCGTCACCGCGGGACATTGATGCGGTGTTGGAGTACATTGCAGGACCCCCACATACGTGGAACAGCAACTGCGAAGAGGTGCGAGAGTTTCAGCGACTCATCGACAAGGCATACATGGATGAATGGAAATTGTTCCAAGCCGTAAACCCAACCATCCCCGAAAACTTTGCCATGCGAAGTCTTCCTCAGATGTTTTGCGTCCCGCCTTTGCAAAAGGCTCAGCTAGATCTTCTCATTCAATTAAGCTCAAACAAGACTGCTGCTCGGTATGGGTGTGTCCGCATGCAGCTGTGGTACGTCGATTTAGCGGGCTGTACGTGCTCTACCATGCGTGAGTTCACATTCGACACCGTCGCGGACGACGCAATTCAGCTGACAATGAGCCGCCTACTCGCCTTTACCAAACTCAAATCCAAAAAGGATGACTCGGACATGGTTTTTGTGTTTCGCGTGAAGGGAAGGAACGAATATATCTACGGCTCACAGCACTTGATCAATTTTCGCTACATTCGCGATTGCGTGAGCAAGCAAAAGGAAATACACATCATTGTCGAACCAAAAGACGCGATGCTGCTTATCGCACCGCTTTTCCGTCCTAGCTATCCGTCGCACGCGCTGCCGAATCGACGGCATTCAGAGCTTTGCAAGCCTGGGGCGCCCGAGATCAGTCTCTGGAATACGGCGCAGAAGCTGTCGCTTCGAGTGGTGGGTGGTTTTGAAAAGCTTATCATCTCGCCCAGTCGAATGAAGGAGGAAAGCGTGCGCGACTCCTCCAAACTGTACCTGGCAGTTCTTATCGAGGCTTACTTTGGAACGTTGCGGTGCTGTGAGCCGCAGATCACGAAATGGCAGCTCCGCGACGAATCGAAGTCGATCGACGGCATTCCTTCGAAAGTCTGTTGGAAGGAAGGAGGGCAAGTGGCGTTTAGTGTCGATCTGTCGAATGTCCCCAGGGAGCTGAAACTCTGCTTCACACTCGTGGCCACCTCAGTCGAAAGAATTGGCACAGTGCGCGACGCATCCGCGGAGGAAATCATCGCAGCCGCGGAGGAAACATCCAAGAAAACGGAGGAACAAGGACATACAGTTTTTTTTCTTGGAACGGCAGCCACCCAATTATTCGACTACGCAGCAAAAATGCGCATGGGTATGGGACACATTTTTCTATGGGACGGCAAGACCCGTGCCAACCCAATCGGCTTCAATTCCAACAATCCCGATGCCGGCGCGTGCACGTTTGGAGTTGAGTTCCCTACCTTTAGTAAGCCGGTTGTTTTTCCCAGCGGTCGTCCTCCGCGGAACAAAGAGGAGTGCGCGCGTAAGAGCCTAGCGGAGCGAGAGAGCCGGCTGAGTGGGCACCTCGCGCACAATGAAATCGAGCAGTTGCGACAGCTGAAGCGAGTACTTGAGTACGATCCTCTTGTCCACCTCACCGCCGATGATCGGACAATCTTGTGGAAATATCGGGAAATACTGCTCAATCGCCCGAAGGCAATGGCGAAATTGTTCAGTGCTGTGGACTGGCTGAAGCCCTTCGATGTGTACGAGGCGCACTGCCTTCTGCATCGGTGGTGTCCGCTACCGGCATTTGACGCGCTTGAATTGCTTGATGCCAGGTACGCCGACTCGGTTGTTCGCGAATTGGCGATCGAGTCTGTTGGAAACATGTCGGATTACGAGCTTCGAGGCTGCATTTTGCAGCTTGTCCAGGTGCTTAAATATGAGCCGTACCATTATTCCGCCCTCGCTCGCTTTCTGCTGCGACGCTCCCTTCGATCGAATCACATCATCGGCCATTACGTCTTTTGGTACCTTTCCGCCGAAGTGAAGAACCTGAGCATCTGTGAACGGCACGGTCTCCTTATAGAGGAGCTGATCAAGCGCTCCCCGCATCGGTGGAATTATTTACGGCAAGTGTATGTTTGCCAGGAACTGCTCCAGTGTGCATTGAAAGTTCAGCGCGCGCAGAAAAAGGATCGAGTGAAGTGTCTACACGAAGCTCTTTCTCAAATTCGCTTTCCTCACCGTTTCACTCTTGCGCTCAACCCGTCCATGGAGTGCTGCGCAGTGGAGATAAAGCAGTGCAAGGTGATGGATTCTAAAAAGTTTCCTTTCTGGCTCGTGTTTCGCAACTACCTGGACCAAGATGATCAATTTTTCGTCATTTTCAAGACCGGCGACGACCTGCGTCAAGACTTGCTTACTTTGCAATTGCTGGAGCTGATGGACTCCTTATGGAAAGCAGCCGGATTAGACCTGCACCTCATCCCGTACGGTTGCATCTCAACAGGAGAAGGCGTTGGAATGATCGAAGTCGTGCTCAACAGCGACACTATTGCCAACATTACCCGACACGAAGGTGGCGCACAAGCAGCCTTCAGTGAGGAGCCGCTGATCAACTGGTTGCGGCAGTTTAACTGCGAGCGCAACGAAGTTGAAAGATGCTTGTGGAATTTCGTCTTCAGCGTCGCGGGATACACCGTTGCCACATATGTGTTAGGCATCGGCGACCGCCACAACGACAACATTATGCTCCGTCAAGACGGTACTTTGTTCCACATTGATTTCGGTCATTTTCTAGGCAACTTCAAGACCAAGTTCGGCATCAAACGTGAAACCGCACCTTTCATTTTCACCCCGATGTACCTGTACGCGATGGGGGGTGCAAACAGTCCCATCTACAAATACTTTGTTGACCTTGCCTGTCAAGCCTACAATGCGCTTCGCCGGCACAGCAACGCACTCATCATGCTCTTCATGTTGATGCTCTCGACAGGCATTCCGGAACTGCAGACATTAGACGACATTGAGTGGCTGCGAACAGTTCTGCTGATCAATCGTACCGACGATGAAGCCACTGAGCATTACAAAAGCCTTATAAACGACGCGGTGAGTAACTTCCGCACGCTGCTTAACGACTACATTCACATCATGGCGCATTAGCGCGCTCGTGTGAATGAAAAAATACGTACATTTCGTGCTTTGCTGCTACTTATAGAGCTACACAAAGTGTTGTGAATCAGTTACGGAAATGCATCAAACACCAGTTATGCTTGAAATTCCTTCCCTCTCATGATTTCTTTGCGAACACGCAAAACGGGTTGCAAGGCAATATAAGACACGGCACAGGAGTATTATCATCATGGATTTGCTTCACTCGCTGGCGATTCAGCAACGATGTGGCAGCAGACCGCTCCTCATCTTCAAAAGATCTCTCTGCCGTAGGTTCCGGCGCCTCTAGAGGCATGTTATTGCGTTGTTTGTTACCGTTGTTGCTTCAGCTGCGTAATACATCTCTCTCCCATCTTTTTTGCCTTCTCTATTGATTTCTTTTCTCTTTCTCGGCCAATTTTTAAGCGTACAAAGCTTCTTCTTTTTTTCTTTCTCTCGGCTCGGTACTCGCCAGAGAAAATGGTTCCTTGGGGGCCGCTGCAGCGGCAATTAATGACGTACCTAGCGCGTCATCCGCAGTTTCAGAAGGCAATCAAAAATGCGAGCCAGCGGGTGGTGGCACATTCAACGTTTCAGAAGGCGAAGAAAAGTGTTTATTCCGCTTTTGAGAAGGCGGGCGAAAATGCGGCTCGTGGAGCGAGCACGGCCGGACAAGGTGCCGGGAGAGGTGCTAGTGAGTCTACTTTTGGACGATGGAAGCGCAAATCTGCAGAGCAGTGGCAAACGCATTTGGTCAAAGCGGCAAGCTTCATCTTTGCGAATTTCATGACCCTTTTGATCCTGATCCAATTCGGGCCAATGCTCTGGCACTATTGCAAGAATGGCGTGCTTTATCTTACCAGCGCCAACCAGACCCCCGAAAAGGAACACGGCGAGAAGCGACGGAGGAAAAGGAGCGAAAAGACGGAAAGTGCAGAGACGACCTTTCAAATCGAAGCAGCAGACGGTAGTATGCGTCGCGCAATTCTACAAAGTGTGCCCCAGCCGGTGGGCAAAGGCAGTTGCGCATCGGAGCCCGCTCCACCAGCGGCACCTTCGCGCTCTCAATGGAGTCCGTCTTCCTCTCTCTTTGACGACACCACCGAGGTTGGGAAGAGCGCCGATGTGCAGCAGACTTTCAACAGCATGCACAATGATGTCTTCCGCACACCGGATGGAGGCGCGCAGATTGATTTCAATACATCCTTTCTGGTCAAGATGGGAGACGAGACGACGTTTACGTCCTCCCTTGAGCGTGAAGGTCTGACTGGTAGCACAGTGTCTCGCTCATAGTTCACCGTTTTGGTTGAATTTGCTTCGCACTCTTCTCCAGAACGGCCTTGTATTTTTCTCCTATCTCCTCACATTGTTCTAAATTAAGTGTCAAGGTGTGCTTGCCGTTGGGCATTTGTACTATTAACAGTAAAAACAAACTTCTTTCTTAAATGCGCAAAAGCATCAGGTTGTGAAGGATCAGCGAGATGCCGAACTACTTTCGCAATCGACTCACTTCACTAATGTTAAAAGAGCGCTTTCTGTTTTGCGTTTCGTGATGGAAGCAGAACAGAGGTCAGAAACGAATGGACGCAGCGGTCAGATGGGCATGCACAAAACGAAAAGTTTGTTTTGGAGCGGGTTCAATCTTCCCCTCACGCGCTCGCCTAGTTCTGTGTAAGTTTTCTTCCTCTTCAACTCATTCCACGTTGCCTTCACTTTTTTCTTTTTGATCTGCAATATTTAACGCACTTAACTATCAACATGTTATTGTTTTGCATAAGTGTAGTGGTGCCTTTTGTTGTCGTCGTTGTTATTCCCTTCCGTTCTTCGAACACGCGCAACGCAGCTACAAAGCATGTTGCGCGACCTCACACGTGCTGGACCCACTTCGGAGTTGATGGCGACTCTCGACGTTGTGCAAACGACCGGTGAAGTTGCCATTGTCTTTCCCTCGTCAAGCATCGGCGATCTGGAGACCATCACGAATGAGACCCTGCGACGTCAGCTGCGCATCGCGGGGATCCCGAGAGGCGGTTACACCATTCTCCCTGCCATCCCGCTCGACGATGCCGATCTCTTAAACCTGTGTCAGCAGTACTGCTTCTGCCACGAGGACGAAAAGGCGGAAATTCGCGGAAAACTGTATCTGCAGCACTTCCCGCTCTTTTATCGGTATATATCGAACGAGAAACCGCTGTACCACCCTGCCGAGTACGTGAGCCGCATCATCCAATTCTGCTTCTACTACGTGCAGGCACCAGACAATGAACTGCCCTCGCTGCCCGAACGGTGCCCCTTTCTACATATTTCGCCGGTGAAAGAGATTTGCTCCTATCTGCGCTGCGTATTTCGTGGCACAACAGAGGTTGTACCGCAGGCGGACGCTGAGGACACCTTTTCTCAGTCTCGCATGCATGCACAGGAAGACGTCGAGAGAGTCATGGAGAACAAGCCCGTCACTCCACCCCCATTGCTTCAGCACCTCGTGGCATCTCATGCCGACACGGTCTTACGCTCTCCCGTCGCTCCCGACCGTCTTTTCCACGGCAGCGCCGTTGAAGACGAAGTCAACGAGGATGAAGGCGGGGGCGAAGACGAGCAGCTGGAAGACCTCACCGGTGAGGAGACAGTCGACGCCGTCCGCGGCTCCACGGCGGAATACCTCACCATGGACGGTTTCGATCTGGTGACCAAGACGGCCATTTTTTTCGACTGCGACGGCGCCGACAAGCAGGTGGCGGCGGTGTACCTCCCTGGTAGTATCCCGCAGGCCATGTGCGAGGCGGCAGCAAAGGTGTTGGAGCCGGCGGCGACAAAAAAAAACCTGCGAGCCGCGACGAACGGCGGCGTCCCGCCCAACACGGGCATTGTGGGCAGCTACGACTACCTTAACAACCCCACGCAGCGCAAGTGTCGTGAAACCGAATTCAGCCGCCGACACTGGGGCGACATGTCGAGCTGCGAGCCTCTATTCAAGCACCTCGACAGGCTCTACAGCCAAATGGCACCGATGCACCACCACCTGCAAAAGGCGGCCATCCCAACGCAGTACCAGCTCTCTGGAACGGTGTTCAGCACGGTTACCGTAAACCGCGACTTTCGCACAGCGGTGCACACCGATAAGGGAGACTTCCGCAGTGGGTTGGGGGTACTCGCTGTCATCAACGGCGAATTCGAGGGCTGCCACCTGGCGATCAAGAAGATCCACAAAGCATTTCGGCTCCAAATGGGCGATGTGCTTCTTTTCAACACAGCACTCGAGCACGGCAACACGGAGGTGGAAAACCCCGAAGCCGGCTGGAAGCGCACGAGTATCGTGTGCTACCTGCGCACCGGTCTCATGTCCGCGGTGTGTGAGATGGAGCGGCGGAAGCACCTCAATCGCCTCATCTTGCAGCAGCTGAACAACGCCGCCGTTCGGCAGGCTGCAATGAACATCAATGCCGGTGACCCCAGCCTTCCATCCCTCTTTGTTCCGACCCGACTTGTTAGTCAGCTGGCACCGGTGCAGCTTGCCGCAATTAGCTTCATTGTCGAACGGGGAGTACGGCAGAGCGGCTGTGTGGTGGCGATGACCATGGGACTCGGCAAGACGCTCGTCGCACTCGTCGTGTGCTTCTCTCACCTGTATCTCGCCCCGAAGAACGACATTCTCATTGTCACGCCAAAGGCGATTCTTGATCACTGGATCGAGGAAAAGAACAAGTGGGCTTCGTTCGGCCTCCACTTCTCCCACTTCGTTACTTCCGAGAATCCCATGTCTCTCTCGTTTGAGGAGCAGCTTTTGGCGTACAAGAAGCAGAAAGAAAGGGAGAAGTCGAGGTTCGGCCACGTTTTTGTGATTAACGTGGAGTATTTGGGCAATTTCCTGAATCGTGTAAAAGGGTTCTGGCCGTCGATTATCATCGTCGATGAGGGACATCGACTCGCCTCAAAGGAAAGCAAGCTCGTTAAGTCGCTGAAAGACCTTAAATGCAGTCTTCATATTGCGCTCTCCGGCACTCCCTTGCAAAACAGCGCGACGGAGCTCTACGATCTGGTGAACTTTGTGGAACCTAGAATGGGGGACGTGATGCCATTGAAACGCTTTCAGGAACTACAAAATGTCATCAATCGTTTCATCGAAGGCGACGACAGCGCGTTCAGCGCCGCGGCCACGGCCCTGGAATACGTCCAAGAGTGGATGCGCGGCTTTGTTTTTCGAGAGATGGAAAACGACCTGCCACCTCTACACGACTACCTGCTGGTGTGCGGTTCCTCAGATCTGCAGAGAGAGTACGAAAGGAAAATTGGTCTCTCCGAGACGTCAACGAAATCGCTTAATGCGGTGGATTTCCGCCCAGCTCACCTCTCCACGCACCCGGCATGCTACCTCGCGCACATAGAAAAAGTTTATCGCTCGATGGCAGGTGATCTCTCGGACCGCCCGCCCAACCGTGTTGTGAAGGTACTCGAGACGAACCTGGACGAGATCGACACCATGCGCCTGCAGCAGTTTGTGCAAATGGTGGATCACGAGCAGCTGGACAGCTTCATCAATCTCAGCGGAAAGATGCGAGTGCTGGTGGATATTGTCATGCGCGTGCAAGCGAAGGGGGAGAAGCTGATCGTCTTCTCGCTCCACATCGGGTCACAGGATTTGATTCATCGAACTTTGACTGCGCTGCGCGTGACCACCTTCACGGTCCGCGGCCGCGACTCACAGGACCGTCGCCGTCGTGCCATTCACGAGTTTATGTCAAACGATAATCTGATGGTTCTCGTGCTTTCCACCAAAATCGCGGCCTACGGGCTGGACTTCACCGCGGCAAACCACGTCGTATTGTTTGATTCGTGGTGGAATCCTCAGGTCGATGCCCAGGCTATAGGGCGGGCCTACCGCCGAAACCAAACGAAACCGGTGACAGTGTACCGCTTGATATCCGTCACGGAGAACAGGTCGATCTTGCGCTCACAGACGCGGAAAGTTGCGCTGTTCCGGTCCATTCTGCACGAGCGCATAAGTCGCTCAGCGATGGTACACGAATTAGAAGACTGTACGGAGAGCGAGCAAGACGAAGAGCGCCGTGAGTTTTGGCGCAAGCTAAAGGCAACACAGCTCGCGGGTGCACTGCCAGCTTTACTTAACGTGTATCGTTATCAGGAACATGTACGCGAAACCGTTGAATAAAGTATATATGTATGTGTGTGTTTTTTCTCCTACTCCTTTGTTTGACTAAATGAAGCACATATATATATATATATATATACTTTTTTTTGGCTCCGTGCTTTCAATTTTTCTCTCTTCTGCAGAGTGGCCGACATCTATCTCCCCATTTCCTCTTCTCCCCATCCCCCAGTATATCTTTTTTTTCTGGTCTTTGCTACTTGTTCCTCTGTTTTTTAACGTCGTGTCTCCTCATAAGAGTCAAAGGCATTAGATTTGTGAGTAGTTGTTCATCGCTTTTTGTTTTCTTCTCTTCTTCTTCGTTCTTGGTTCTGGTCTTCACAACTTACTGAACCACGTGATTTGTGCGTTTTATTTTTGGTATGTGTTTTTGTTTTTTTCTTCTTGGGGGGTTGTTCCCTACCAGTCGTGGTTGTAATAAAGTTACCTGTGTGGGCGCTGAACGTGCATCTAGCTTTCTCATCCTCTCACCAGCTTGGGAGCTTCAACTTGTGTGATATACGAGGATTTCTATTGTGAAACCTTACAACGTATGCTTCCTTTACTATCACCATTGACGGTATTGAGAACGAGAGGTCCATAGTTCATGTTGTTCCACCGTGCTTCACGCTGTAGGATCAAACCGTTATTTCAGCGCTAGAGCTTCATTTCCTTAACTGTACACCGAAAGATGTGTATTCAACTAGCGGCAAAAATCGTTATTGTAAGTCATCAACCGATCTTTGAGCGGCTTTACAGCCAAGGTATTAAGTTGTTACGTGGGGTGCATCACGACCGGCCGTGGGTGTTACAGTAAAGAGTCAAGGAGACTCAATAACCTCATGGCTTTTCTAAAAAGAAAAAAGGGAGTGACAGATGTGCGTTGCGCCTACGCTGATAAGTAGTCTATTTTGCCAGTTAGGAACAAACAACGCTTTCCATGAGTCGATTTCTGCGTTCTCTGCTTTCCGCTTCCTTCTTTTCGCTCTTAAGTACACCCAACGCTGTGTATTATTAGTTCTTTAAACCAAGTCAACCTCCCTCCTCTTGTGACGCGCGTGTGTGTAGGCACGCCTCTGTGTGTGTGTGGACGTATGAGTCACTACACATGTCAGGTATGAAGCACGATGTACTGCGAGTGAAAGGTCTACACGTGCTTCGGCGTCTGTTCGCGCCGATGGTGGCCCTGTACGTCGCCAGAGCTCGTCGTGAAAAAGGAGCGAGGCAGAAAGTCAAGCCGCCCAACTCGGAAGTCCTCAAGTCGCTGCCGCTCTTCGCCAAGTGGCCAACAATTGCGTTGCAAAAATGGACAGAGAGCGGTGTCATGGAGATACACGCGAAAGGCACAACAATCGCCTTCCAAAATGAGCCGCGCAGATCTGCCGACGTCTTCTGGCTGTTAGCCGGTAAGCTAACACAGGTTCCAAACAAAGCGGAACTGCGTCGCTGCGCCACCGACTTTGTCCATCTCCCACGAAACCTCCCGAAGACCGGACCCCTCATCCTCCCTTCTCATTTTATGGAAGGCAACGCGAAGAAATCGCTGCCACCGCTCACTCCAGCGCAGGAGCAGTTGGCCGACTCGCTCAGTTTTTACAATGCGGGTCAACTCGTGGATGTGGAACGACTCATTTTAGGCGGCGAGCGGCTCCGCGCGCTTCGGTGCCAAAGCGAGGTGGTGGTGCTGCGCCTCTCGCTGGCGGCCTGTCTGCGCGAGATTCAGACGCTGCCCAGTGCGGCACGCAGTGCCACCGTTGACGCCGCTCGTCTGTACGTTCAACGCAGCATGGCACAGTTCTCCGGTGCCCCGCCGGCCACCTCGATTATGTCAGTCAATCCCGTACTCGCGGCGCTTCCCATGACGGTACTCAAGACAATCTGCCATCAGTTAAAGCCGTTTGTCTTTTTGAAGTCGGAGATTATCTGCGGCAACGTTTTTGCGGCGGAGTGGATGTACTTTTTGGACAGCGGACTGGTGCGCATTGAGGACAGCAACGGTGCCCACCTTCGCATTGTGGAACAGCCCTTCACCGTCATCGGCATGCATGCGTTTGTCCAGTCGTGCGTGCCGGACTACTTCGATCAAAGGTCGCATGCCACAGCTGCAGTATACTGCGAGATGTGGGGCCTGCCCATCTCCGTCATGCTGTCAACCTGTAACGCGGCGTCAAGGCTGCAGTGTACGTTGGCCGCAACACAGCTTCTGAGAACGCAGGGAGTCGGTCGGCTGCCGCTCACAACCGCGCTGCGGGCCTACGCGTGCTTTTCAGACCTGTCGGAGATGGCAGTTGTCGCCATCGCCGGCGCGCTTCATTTACGTGTGTACACCCCTGGCGAAACTGTGGTACCTGTCGGCCGCATACCAGCTTTTGGCATCCTTATTGTTGCCGGAGATGTCCGCCTGCACCGCAGTGTGGAACGCGATACAAAGCAGCTGCTGCCTGGGCAAGTGCTTTTTTTCTGCGAATCACTTGTTAAAGTGAGAGCGTGCGACGCCGTCGTGTCCCAGAGTAGTTCCATTATCCTGCAGCTCACGCCTGGATTGCTCTTTGAGGCGATGGAGGTGGCGGAGTTGGAATCGGACGAAGTACATGTGCTGCTACGCAGCGCGCAGCAATACGTAGATCGCACGTATGGTGCTCACTTGAATGAGATCAACAAAGCCCAATATGCAGCAGCCGAGCGTGTGAAGGAGTACAAGCGGCGACAGATGGAGTCACTGCACCCCAACTCGACTGCTTCACCAAGCGCGGCCGTTCCTGAAGAAGTCTTGCAAAACAAGCTCTTCGCCACTTTGGAAGTTCAGCTGCACGCGTTGCAGCCCGACGAGGAGGCAGCAGCGAAGTTTGAGTACTTCCGTGCCGGCACGACGGCGACCCGCGATGACGCCGCCACTCTCTTCTCGTCATCCCCGCCACCACCACCGCCGTCACCGCGTCGGTCGGAGTACTTTTCGTTGGATGATCGAGGCAATCTTATCACCTGTAAAGAACCCGCGCAGCCTTCGACCCATGTCGTGCACCACCAACGACTGCCACCGCCGCAGCAATCGGTGACAACGGCCGGGGCTTCCCAACCGTCTGGTGGACCGGACGCTTGGTCTCCGCCTCTTCCCGGTTTTGCCTCCGCTCCTCCGGCTGCAGCGAAGACTTCCACTGTTCCCCCACGCAGCACACCAGCCGCACCTTTTGTCTTGCGCACCTCTGTTCATGCAGCGCCCCCAGGGACGAAGTCTTCTATGAAGACGCCATCTCCACGTGTTGCGTCGCTGCGAGCCGCCGCAGCCAGAATAAAGGATGAGGCAGACGGCGTGGACAGAAAAAGAGAGAAGCGCTATTCCTTTGCGCGCAACACTGCGAGATGAGCATGCCAGTCTTGAAATTTTCTGTTGCAGAACCTGTCCAAACACTTTGCGCGTGTCGTTTGCTCTGTGGCTTAGTGTCTCGATTCTCTGCAGCCACACATATATAAATGTACATGTACTCTGACCACGTCTGCTTTGCAACTTATCAGGCAACAAGGGAATAACCACAGGTTGTCGCTTTCCGCGTGTCGGCAGCAAGCACGGCGACGCTGCAGGTCTGTCCCTCTCTCTTCGAACGTTTTGAGATGCCAGCCTTTTAGTTGTCGCTGTCGCGTATGGATGCGAAAAGGGGAGTTTGTGTGCTCGGCAGAGTTGACGCACTGCTTTCAGTGATTCTCCTGCCGGCGCATGCGGTGTCGCTCAACTTCACTCCGCGCCTTTATGCCGCTACCATCACGCCAGCCTTTCTGCTGTTCTGCCCCTCTTTTCTATCGCTCGCTGCGCGTCTCCCGCAATACAATCTTGTCGCATCCCACCTTAACTTTGTCCTCTGCGCCTCAGTTGCGGAAGCTTGGTTTAACCCGTTCGTACGATTTTTTCTAGCTAGGAAAAAGGGAGAAGGAGACTTTTCAAATGCCACAGATTGTCGTGTATGTTTTGGGGGCGGAGAGCAGCGGGAAGACGGACCTGGTGAGGCAACTCGAGTACCTCAGCAAAGGCAAGCTTCTCTCCGTTCCCACGAAGTGCGCGCCAACAATGGGGCAGGAAGTTTCCGCCCTCACCGTGTCCGCCAGCGGAGGAAAGCGGGCGACGATGGAGCTGCGCGAGCTCGGCGGCTCGGTGGTGAACACCTGGGAGAGCTTCATCGTCTCTCGCAAGATTAAAAAGACCGCGGCGGTGAAAACGAAGTTTTTCCTTCTATACGTCGTGGACGCCGCTGCCCCTCACCAGCTGCCACTGGCGTCCACCGTGTTTCGCTACTTGACGGAGGGTAGCGAGGCAACGTGTGCGGGCTGGCGTGCTCTTGTCGTGCTGCAGAAGTGCGCGAGCGCCGATGCGATGACGCAAGAAGAAGTGAAAGACTACTTCGCAGACGGGAAGAGGCGGGAGGCGCTGTGTGCTGTGGAGGCAGACTCGTGGAACGGCGTGGGCATCGGGGATGTTCTACAGTGGCTCGCAGAGGCTGCATTTCATCCGTAGCTGCTAGGGTCCCGAAAAATTGCATTTTCTTTAAATCACACAACGTTAGTCTTGTACATTCCAAAAACAAAGAAGATGATCAACGTACGTGTTATTAGTCATCTTGACATCTATTGAACTGCTCAGTATTTCCTGTAGTTCGCGCTGGTTTCTCTTCTACTGAGCAGTTTAAGCTTCTCTTCCACTTTCCTTCAACTCGACCCTTTGCTTGTTTTCTGTTTTGACATCTGTGGTCGCTTCCACTACGGCTGCAGTGCTGCAAAAGTACATAAATTGGACGTAATCAAAAGAACCATTCCACTTTCACTTCAAAGAAGTGGTGCAGCGTACTTTTGGGGTGTCGAAAGACGTACGCGTCGAGACTAACGTGAATTCTTCCTCTTGTCCTTTTTGTATTTGCTGTCGCTATGAGTGACTTTGAACTCGTCTCCTCCGACGATGATCAGGTGAGCGTGGGTGGTGGGAGCAGGTCCGTGGAGGTTCCTCCCTTTGGCAACTTGCGGCCGTTTTTCAAGGGACGCTTGTTCTGGTCTCCACAGGCGTCGCATTGGATTTTGGCACTAATGGCTCTCGCTACAGGCACAGCAGTGTTTGTGTTGCTCTGGGGTTCCATACGCTTCACCGATCCAAATCTACTTCACAGTCAGTTGATGACGCAGCTCCCTGATATTGTCGTCCTTCTGTTGGCGCTAATCTGCAGCGTCTTCCTCCTGCTCACGTCACTGACGAACCCCGGCATTGTTCCCAAGGGCAGCGCCTTGTCCTCCTTCTCCAGCAGTCCTGTGAGTGAGTACTGCAGCACCCTTCAATTTTGCATGATGTGTCAGATCCACCGTCCTTCGCTGGCAGGGCACTGTCGACGCTGCAACAACTGCGTTGCACAGTTCGACCACCACTGTCGCATGCTGGGCTGCTGCATAGGCGAGCTGAACCGCCGATACTTCCTTCTCTTCCTCTGTGCGATAACGGGGTATAATGTAGCCATTTCACTGTTCCTCATTTATTTTCTGGCGGCCGTGACGCCGAGTGAAAGTACACTGCGGTACGTGTTGTTCTCTTTCACATTAGCGGTGACGCTCGTGCTCTGCATGATTTTTGCGGGCTACCTCGCGCACAATCTGCGCCTGATACGCATGGGTCTTCTTCATCGTGAGTTTATGAAGGGTGTTCCCGCGCGCACACGCGGACGTGGGAGTTTCTTCACGAACCTCTTTCAGGTGCTTTTCCCAAAGAGAGACAGCAGCGACTGACGCTTTTTGCGGCTGCTCTTTTCCTGCTTGTTTTTCGTTTGCACTGTTTTGCCCTCTTATTTTTTTGGAAGGTTTTTTAATGTTGCTATTGCTGAATGTGATTGAAGACATATGTGTGTGCCAAGTTTGTGTGTTTTGCTGTTGTTCTTGTTTCACGACACGGATGTCGTCTCTTCCCTCTTCGCTTCCGGTGCTCTGATCGCTTGCCTCCCTGCGTTATAATATAAAGCCTTCGCTTCTTGTTTTTATCTAGTGAATCATTGATCAACGCAACCGCTTTTCCGCTTTTTCTGATTGTATGCGCGTGTTCTCTCCCACCTGCATTTCTAACAACAAAAAGAAAACATGTCTAACTCAATTAGGTGCATCTATCGTTCAACCTTTTGAATGTGCCGCGTTGATCCTCCTGCGCGCTCCATCGACTTGGCCTCTCCCACAAAGCTCCACTTCCTCGGATCGCCCTTTTCTGTTGGGGTTTTTTTTCCTGCGTGTCGATTGGTTTGCGCCCTTGATGCGAAAGTGCCGCGGTAGCCCCTGCGATCTTCATCATTGACACGTTGCTTTTACGCCTCCTCCTTCTCGCTAACTCTCCTTCGAAATCGTCTTCAAAGCACATATACTACCCGTGCCAGCGCACATTCCTAGCACACTTTCTTTTCCCCATTACTCACGCTCTACAGGGAGCAGGGACAAGGGAGAGGAAGAAAAGGGCGGGTTGCGTTTTACGCAGTCGTTGCATCTTGTGTGTGTCACCCATTTAGGGTATCGGGGCTCCTCTTGCTCTTCTTTTCTCAGGGCAGTTTCTACACCACACCTCCACCACCGGTCTTATTCCTTGTTGTTGTTTCTTTCCTTTCTTTCGCGTCGCACGCGTGTCTCTTTTCGGTAAAAATTGATTAGGATGCTTCGTCAACTCGTCGCCCCGATGCGGCACGCGTCGCTCAAGGCGCACCTCGCACCGTCCGTCATCGTTACGCAGCAGCGCCACGTGAACATGAACCGCAGTGTGCAGACCCGCTGGGAAATGGAGAGCCAGACGGCCTCGCAGAAGCGCACCGACTACGACTTTGACAAGGAGCAGTGGATGAAGCAGATGCGGTTTGCATCGATGGACTGCATCATGGACCCCGACATCACGCCCATCCGCTACACTTCCCTTGCGGGTATGAAAAAGGCTTTCAGGCGCTTTGTGACAATGCGGAAGTTGACCGACCGTCGCCCTGACTTCGACCTTGCGCACCTGAAGCAGCTCTTCATTCAATTCAAGACGCTCTCCCACGAGAAGAGTCAGGATTGCTTCAAGACGCTGCAGCGCATCACCACCCACGGCGAGGCGGACCGCATCCTCAAGGAAATCAAGGGTCGCATGAATGACGAATTTACCAAGAAGAGCTGGAAGTCGTTGAAGCAGCACGGGTCGCAGAGTACCTACGAAATCGAGGTGGACTCTTTTGACTTAGTCACGTGCTATATGGGTCAGATGTCACAGGATGACTGGCTGCAAATCACGTATCGTTGCGAATTTCGTGAGCGAATGGGTAAAGAGTTTGAATGGGAGAAACAGCTGGAGTATCCGGTATTCGAAGTGCGCCTCAGCGATGGCGTGAAAACGGCAAACACCTATCCGTTTATTGTGGTCGGTGTGTTGAAGAAGGACGGCACACGGTACGGCAAGGACTCCCAGGACGCGGCCGACCTTCGTAAGCAGTTCGATCGCACAGGAAGCTGGTTCTAAGTTTATTGAAAATAAACGCATCACAGTTGCAGTACTAACTCGTCATGAAAAGAAGAAGTGTATACTTTGGCAACGGTAAGTGGCTGAGCGTCTTCGATACGCACAGGGGTGTGACAGCCATCCCGTTATAGGTGAGCTGTCAAGTCTCTTTCTCTATACCTTTTTACTAGGAGCTGGCTTCACTATGTGGTGGGGAAAACGAAGGAAAGCTGCGGTATGGAACTCTTCGTTATGCTCCGGAGTTCAAGAGATTCAAAAAAAAAAACGAAGGAGCCTAATCAAGCACGTGTTCGTTCTCTCTAACGTGTAAGCGTACCAGAGTGCGAATATTCGATCTCCTGTTATCAACCTCCTCTTGTC
The DNA here is from genome assembly GCF_001293395.1 of Leptomonas pyrrhocoris. Classification (NCBI taxonomy): domain Eukaryota; phylum Euglenozoa; class Kinetoplastea; order Trypanosomatida; family Trypanosomatidae; genus Leptomonas; species Leptomonas pyrrhocoris. The sequence continues at coordinate 20,406 of NW_015438373.1, forward strand.
GTGCATTTCCTCCCTTCATGTTTTGTTTTCTGTTTCTTCATGGAATGTGGCTGTCTCTGTGGACGTTGTTTGCGTCATCACGTGGTTCATCTTCCATCCAACTACAGGCCGACGTCTTATCGAGCTAAAGGAAAGGTTGAGACACGCCATCAAACTTGTAGCTCAGCGTACAGAAGTAGAGAGAGAAAGATAATCGGCAAGCACACGCATACCACTATGCACAGCTACACATGGACCGTCTTGCGGGCAACTATCTGAGCAACGGCGACGTCGCGAATGCGTCCTCTCTGTACAACTCACTGGAAAAGCTGAACCCGACGAAGTACAATCGTATGGCGCGCATCTGTCGAGTGCTGTCGAACCCGCAAAATGTACCGTTGCCGTTTCGCTATGACGACATCTGCGAGGCGCTCTTGGACCCCACCGTCCCCCCAGAGGTGCTGCTGCGCAGCAGTGCCGAGGACGTCCAGAAGTCGTTTCAGCGCTTAGCCGTGTGCGTCCACCCCGACAAGAATCCAAATGCACGGGCAAAGGACGCGTTTCTTCGTCTGACACACATGAAGGACAAGGCGCTGCAGCTACTCCGTGATAAAGCTGATGTGCGCGATGAGGAGTCGGCACCTGCGGCGCAGCGGCACAACGTGAAGGCGGCACCCGCTGGCGTCAAACGACCGCAGCGGCCGCCTCTTGCTGGATCGAACGGCTCAAACGCAGCTGCAGCGAAGAAACGGCCCGCCAAACACACAACGCCGCCTCTGACACCGTTGCCGGAGCTGCAGGCCGCGGCAAGTGTCTCATCCGGACTTGATCAGCTGCGCCAGACCACCATAAAACTAAACTGCCTGAAGCGGAAAGACATAGCGGACGACTTTGAGATATTCAGCGTCACGCAGCGCGCCGTCCCAGGCTCGGCCTTCGATAGCCCAGAGACGAGTTCGGCGGAGTGCGGCGAGGAACAACTCGCCTTCACAGTGCCGGTGATGCCGCGGGGAAAAAAGGCGCCAGTAGGTGCCCGTCGACCGCCTCCGTTGAAGAGGGCAGAGAAGCAGCCGCCCAGCGTGTTGCAAGGCCTCACATCTTCTCTGCCGCGGTCGCCCTCTTCGTATCCTTCTCTTACCTCTTTTACACCACCGTCCGGCGCTTCACCTGTGGTGTCGCTCCAGCCGTCGCCACCGCCGCCCTCAGCGCTGCCTCCAATTGGAGAAACAGCGGAGCAGCACGACACAGTTGCCGGTGCACAAGGCAAAATGCCGGCAGAAGGCTCTCGCCCGCTGTCAGCCACCCTCACAAGCGACGACGCCATCCGACATGAAATTGACCAAACGTGTCTGCGCCTGCAGGAGATGCGGGTGCACAACACGAACATCAAACTGAGACTCGATCTCAGTTTTGAGGCGTATCAGCGCGGTCGGGAAGGTCAGTGAAGGCTGCCAGTCCGAAAGGAGCCGTTCTTGACTTGAGGTGAAAAAGCTTGGGAAGCGGTTGAGTCTAATGCGACTTGGTGCGTTTGAATATGTGTCTTATCACAATGAAAAGGGGAAAATCGAAAAGGAAAACAATAGAAACGGAAGAGCCCTTTTATTTTTTCTTTTCCGCGGTGGCCGCCACTGTCACCTGGATGTATATTAACCTCATTCCGCAGACGGATTTGGAGATCCTCCGCACAAATGTGCACACTGTGTTGTTGTCCTGTGCTGCCATGGTACTTACAATCATCGCTGCTATAAAGCAGAACTGGACCGCAAAGCGAAACAAACTACAACGAAAGCTGTGCACTAGGCCTTTCACTACTATTATTGTATGAAGAGCAGGTGAGCTGTTAACGTGCGCATCAGTGCTTCACGAAAGAAGAGGCCAAAGGTAACCAGTCATGTAATCGATGTTGCCTGCTTCTGCCAGAGTAGTAACGGCCAAGTTGGCAACTGCTGTCGGCGCTACAGCAGTTCCATTGTTATCATTAGCTGTTTGCTTGCTGTAGTCGTTGCCCACGTGTCTGCTATGAAACACAACGGAACTCAAGGATGCATTTCCTCCTTCGCCTTTCCACTCCTCCTATCTCCCCCGTGACTTCGTTCTCTCAAGTTCATTCTTAATTTGCTCGATCAACAATAAACGGGAAAGCACGTATTTGATCTGTCTCAACATTTACGCCCGGGCACTTCCCCTAAAAACCGGGACATCTCCCTCCTTTGAATTGTAGAACCACCCACCCCCCTCACGTGCCGGTACATACGATGCAGCACGGCGGTGCAGCGACGTCGTCGAAGGTGTCGAAGGTGTCGAAGTTCTTCACCCTTCGCAACCTCCCCGCGGCGGACACGGTGACGCTTTCTGCGGCCGTACCGCCGTGCCTCCCGGGGGGTGTGCGGCTGGCCGAGCCGGAGGACGGTTGCGACGTGGCGACCAACACGGTGCGTCTCGTGCAGGAGAGCAAGCAGACCGAGGAAAATGATGACGAAACTGACGAGCGCATTCGGCAGCACCGCTACGCCCAGCTTGTGAATCGGCTCAGTGCGCAACGCAGTCAGTACCACTCCGCGAGTGTTTTTGTGGAGGCGATGCTGAAGGAGACGCAGCATAGCGCAGACGGCAGCCCAGCCACACAGGCCGCCGTAGCCACTTGGGGGCTGAAGATCTTAGCGCGAGAGGCAAGAAGTATGGCGCTGACGGCTGTGATGGACTCCCTCCTCCCCGCCCTCTACTGCAAATACGAGCCGGGTCAAGTCTGCACCGCGTCGCCGGCGGTGCAGCTGCAGGTGCGCGACCGCGACGTTATCGACGACAACCCCTACTTCACTCACGCCATGTTCGTGGACGAGGCGCAGTCGGGGAAGCTGTCGGCGACAAGGCTGCGCCAGTCGCTGGAAGCAGCTGTCAAGGCGAACGACGAGCGCAGAAATGTGGTGATGCGGTTGGTTGGGCGTGAGCGGCGCATGCGCCTCTGCGCTGTGTTCCGCGGCTGGCGCAGTCACATGCACCAGAACCGACTCGTCCAACTCATCAGCGACAGCAAGGCGAAGCGAGGTGCTGAGGAAGCAGGGCAGCTGCGGAAGCAGGCCGTCTTCTACCAGTGGAAGCTGCTGGTGGAGCGCTCACGCAGCGCCTACCTGACGGAGCGGCTGCACGACGCTGCTTTCCAACTTGAAAATGCGAAGAACCAGTTTCAGCTGCAGTGCTACCGCGCCGATCGCCTCGTCCAAGCCGCAAAGGAGGCCTCGGATGAGGCGGTTCGAGTCACGGAGCTCAACATCAACCTCGCACACGAAGTGGCGGAGCTGAAGGAGGAACGGGTGCGGCGGGAAAAGGAGTTCCGCCGCCTTCTCACGCAGAGCGTGTCACGGCTGCTGCGACTCCTCAGCACGTACGACGAATTGTCTCGCATCTTCGTCCAATCAAAGACGGCCGCCGCGCAGGAAAGTTGCACCTCTGCGGTTGCCTCTGACGTGGACCGTGTCTCCCCGGTGGACACCCCGGAAGAAGTCGAGACCACAGTTGCGAGCTCGTCCGGCTCCTCGCTCGAGCGGCTGCGGCGATGGGCGGATGGGGTGCTCGCCGAAGTGCAAGGGCGCGAGACGCCTTTCCGTCCTATCAGCCGCCTCGGCTCCGACTTCGCAGACGGCGAGCGCTACCTGTGCCTGCTGCATCACGTATTCCCCGGCATCGTCGCGAGCGTGCTCTCGGTGCAGTCGATGGGAGTGGAGACCCGAATGCGACGCATCCGCGACTGTGCGATGCAGTGCAAACTGCGGTACATCCTTCTTCCCTCCGATTTCATAAATGAGCGGGAAGACCTGCTGGTGTGCTCCTTGAGCGAGCTGCAGCAGCGGCATCTCACGCGCCTGTGGAAGGAGTCGGCCGAGAAGTCCGCCGCAGAGCTTGGTGAGTTTCGAGAACGCTCGTTGACGGCCACCGTGGAGGCGTGTGCCGCCACGCCCACGCATACAAAGGAAGGCGGAGACACGCCAGCGGTTGAGCCCAAACAAGAGGAGGAAGAAACGAAGTTGCTGGACTCGGCGACGGTGACGGCGCACATCGCCGATTTCGTGCAGCGGCTGCAGCGCACCGGCGAGGAGTTGGAGACGGCCTTTTCCGCAGAGGCGGACGTCGTGGAAGGGAGCATCGCCATAGCCGAGGAAGAGGCCCGACTTGGCAGCGAACGTCTGCGCGGCGCACCCGTCCCCGTCGTCGAGGAGGCAAGCCGACGCGTGTTCTGGCAGTTGGCGCCTGAAACCTTGAACGACCTGCGCGAGGAGACGCAGCTGAGCGTAGAGTCGGCGATGTGGGAGTTTGTCACGACGCAGGCGCTGCCGGCGGTGCTGCGCGACCACGTCGACATCATCTCTCGCCTCTTTTTCTTCTTTGCCGGCGAGAACGCAAAGACGCTGTCGGAGGTTGCCTTCTGGCGCTTCGTGGAGGCGAGTGGGATTCTAGTCGGCCCCCTCGAGGTACCGAAGTCGTGGATCGTGCTGCAGTACGACCGAGTCGTGTCGCCGCAGCTCGACGCCGTCATTAAAACCACGGCGCGGAACCAAAATGAGATGAACGTGCAGAAACTGCGTCGGGTGACCTACCAAGAGATGGACATTCGCAGCGCCACTCCCGGTCAATTCGTCGAGCTGCTCGTGCGCATCGCGGTGGGTGCCGAGAACGGCGAGTTTGGTCTGGTCGAGGGCTCCCGCCGCCTTCTGCAGCGGCTGCAACTGCCCAACCGCGAAAAGATGACAGTGGTCGAGGAAGACATCTACACCCCTGATATGCAAAGCGTGCTGCACTACTTCAGCGAGGATTTGTTCCGCACATTCATCTTTTACGTGAAGCAGCAGGAGTCGTCGCGGAATGCGCAAGAGCGGGCGATGGCGCAACAGGACGGCGGCCGCTTCTCTGCGCAGATGTCCGTCTCGACGCTCCTCTCCTTTCTGGACGACTGCCGCTACCTGAGTGACGGTAGTGAGCGCGGCACGGCAGCCCCGCTCGCCGCAGACGCAACGCGGCTGTGCTTCTTCGTCTGCACGGCACAGATACGCAGGCTGGTTCCTTTGCTCGCACGGCAATGCAAGGTGCCTAACCCCACCTACCTCTCGTTTGGACTCTTTGTGGACGCGCTGGCCGCAGTGGCCTATCATTGGTGCCCCGATCCCCTCGTCCCGGCTCCTCGCCGCCTGGCTGCTTTCTTGTCTTACACGACGCAGCAGCTGAACGCGCGTCACAGCAACTCCACGCTGCTGCTGGGCAGTGCGCCGACGATTAGCCTTGACGGGGGAAAGACGGTGGACTTCTCGCAAGAGGCTCGTCCAATATCGGGGAGCCTTTGAATCGAACGATGCTTAATGCGACCCACGAGTTTTCTCCGATTCTCTGCTGCTGATTGTTAGACGGGAAAAGGGCGTCAACGAGCTCCTCTGTCGTAGCTCGCCAAGAAAAAAAAGGTTCTTTCATGTACAATAGAATTGTGTTTTACTCTTTTTTTTTCCGTTGGTGTGTCAACGCTTGTTGAAGACGACAGCTCTTCACGGTGAACTCGCGGGGCTCCAGACATCTTTTCTTTCTTATTCCATTTGCGCAGTCGGACGGTTTTCGCTTTCCTCCTCCCCCCCCCCCTCCCGGGTGTTCTCACTTTCCGCATACACACACCGTCTACGCTGCCGCATTGCTCCTTACGCATGTATCCAACCTCATCGTCTGTTCACCGCCTTGTCAACCAAATGAGCCCACCAGCCAGAAACCCAACGCACCTCCTTTTGCGTCCGCGCGGTACGGTGGTTGTGGGTCGTCTTTTAAAGCGTAAGAATGAATGTGTTATGTCGCAGCATTCACAACGTGAGGCCGTATTTGAGCGGCAAGCGCACGTCAGTACTCTACATGCTTCGTGGTCTATCAGCCCAACACGCGTTCCCGTCCGCTGTGTGTTGTCACGCCCCCCCCCCCCCCTCCCCACCTTCTGCATGCCGCTTTCTGGACATTCTGGCGCCCCTCCTCCGTCTTTTTCTTTCTTCCTCTACTGTGCGTGGTTGTGTGAATCCGCCGTGGTTGGTACACCTCGCAGTTCATCTTCGCATGAAAAGGCGTGTAGCTGTGGTGATGCAGTCTTACGGCACTCCACTGCACTTCTCTCACACCCTATTCGTGTTCCGCGGAGAAGAAAGGACAACGAAGACCTTCCGTTTGTTTTTTGATAGTCTTGTTGTATTGTAGGACCTGCTGCTCCCAGCATGCGGGCTCCTCTTCTCACCTCAGCGCCTCCACGACGGCTGTGTCGAAGGCATTCGTTAGCTTCCTGCACGCACAGCGGCGCACACGACCAGCCATTCCCATTACCACGCCGCTCCTTCAGCTCGTGGTTTGAGGAGTCGGCGAATGGGCACGGCAACTCCGACGAGACGGCAGTGGCCGCCTTCGCCATCAACGCCGATCGGTTGGAAAAGAACAAGACGATAATTAATAAAAAAGCATTCGGCATTCCCTTTCGCATCTCAGACGCGGAGGCGGTCGACAACGTCTGCAGGCACCACAGCACGGCGGTGGAGATCCACAAAGTGGAGCGTTTCCTCATGCCATTCTGGCTCACGCAAACGTCTGCCGGCGGCACCTTCAAGGCGGAATTGCTTCAGCACGACAAGACCTACCTGACGCACCCGCACAACTTTGTCTGGCTGGAGGGCCCGCGGTATGAGTTTAGCTACCCGTTCGGCGAGTTTATGCCGGTGAACCAAGTCTCCGCCTCTTATCGCGAGCCCATCAGTGTCGTGGAGCAATGTCTTGCCGGGACACACGTGCCCTCGATGCTCATCTCCCGCTTTGAGCTCCTGCACGAAGTGGAGAAGATGCCACACAAACCCATCGTTGTGCCCTTCACGATGTCCACAATCACCGCCCTCTCCGTGGTGGAGCGGCGCGTGAACCGCCGACTTGTGATGGACCGCATCGACCGCGAGCTGCGCAAGTTCCACGGGTCGTTTCTTAAGAGCAACATCACGGTGACCAGCATGCACATGGAGGCGTTGGGCATTCGACCCGTTTTTCTGCCGCTGTTTAAGCTGGTGGTGTCGACGGTCTCGCACAGCACCCCCGTCCCCGCTTTTCTCTGCGGGGCCACCGGAAAAGTTGTCGGCCCAGTCCTGCACATCCGCCGACGGAAGCGGCTGGGCGTGGCCGCCTCTGCCGCCATCGGCACGCTGCTGAGTCTAGCGCCGCTGGTGGAGCCGGGCGTTGCAACCGCGGCGGCGCTCACCGCCGGAGTTTCCTCCAGCTTTGTGCTGCAGACCCTCTCGCGCGTTCGTTTCCTGCAGAGCCAGATGCGGCTGATGGCGCAGCTAAAGTCCGTCGGGGTGCTGAACCTCGTGGCCGACAACGCTGGCTACCGCTGGACCCCCGAAGAGGAGGAGAAGGAGGAGTACGAGTATCGCGAGGAACTGCGCCGTCAGGCACGCGCGAAGGACACGTTTGAGCAGCGCGTGAAGGAGGAGACGGCGCGCGATCGGGCACGAGCACGCGGCCATCAATTCGACCCCAAGAACCGTCGGCGCACCGACCTCATCGACGCTGATCCGCTCGGCTATTACGACCTGTTAGGCCTGAAGGGGAAGGAGTTCGCTGCAACGCCGAAGGAAATCACGAAGGCGTTCCGAGAAGCGGTGCGGCTGCACCACCCTGATGTGCATCCCGAGGCGGAAGCCGAGACAAAGAAGAAGCACATACAGCGCATCATCGAGGCCTACAAGATTCTGCACGATCCCAAAACGAAGAAGTCGTACGACAGCGGTGAGATGAACGCCAAGATGCAGGAGTCTGCGTGAGGCGAAAGAGAAGGGCCGAGAAGGTGTAATTTGTTGTCTTGCTTCTCACCTTCGCCTTTTCTGCATGTCAACGGTGTGCCGTTTGTTTGTGGACAGATCTGGTTCCGTGTTGTTGCGAAGGCGGTCGTCGCCGTATCGAACTCCAAAGCAACAGGAGAAACGCAAAAACGAATGGTGGAGGGACGCTGCTTTGTTCGAGAACAACGCACCCGAGTTGTTTCACGAGAAGGGAGCAGACGTGAAACTGAAGGCATCATTCTCCCAGTCGCCGTCTCAGCCCTGCGCAGCTTCCACGGCAAGCTAAGAAAGGAGCTGGGCCTTTTTTTTTTTTCAAAACCCGCAGCGGATGCCGTGGATGGTGCGTATTTTCCTCACAGGCCAATGGGTTTAACGTCTACGCTTTAAATCGTCGCTCAAAAGAAACCTTTTTCTTTCCTCTTGTCGTTGTGACCACTGACCACTTCAACACGGCATTCGAAAAGTGCTTTCCGCTCATCGGTGCTGACGCGGACATACAGCGTGTCCGTGCTCTTCTTTTTAATTACATTATAGATAGATCAAACCACACTCCAGCCGTACACACGAAAATGTCCATTCCACCACTACCGCCGCCGGCCGCCGTGCCGATGCCGCCCCCTCCCCCAGCCGCTGCGGTGCCTCTGCCACCACCAACCGCAGCCGCCGTGCCGCCCCCACCTCCATCCGCCGCTGTTGCCCTCCCGCCGCTTCCTTCCTTCGCGGTGCCACCGCCGCCACCGCCAGCAGCAGCGGTTCCCGCACCGCCAGCGGCGTACGCGACGGCGCCACCGCCGCCTCCAGCAGCGGCTGTCGTGCCCCCTCCCCCGTCTTCCGCCACAACAACCGCGGCACCCACTACGACGTCTCCTGCCGCCGCTGCTACTGTCGGTGCTGCGCCTCTCGTTGCTCCTCCGGCCCCTGCAGCGCCGAGTGCGCCTGCGCCGCCCGCCGTGCAGCCGATATCCGTCGAGTCGTGGCAGGCCCTGGAGAGTGCGGTGCGCCGTCCTCAGGCAAACGCGGAGGGCACCCGCTACCTGGAAGTGGAGGAGAAAGTGCGAGATGAGGTGTGTCGGCTCTTCATTCTGTCAGACTACGACGTGGGATCGCTCATGACGAACATCGCCCAGAGCCTCCAGCACGTGGGCCGCCACGACATCGGACTGCTGCGCAACGACAACGGCACCGCCTTCACGCTAACGCAGTCCGTCGCCTACGCGCGTCAAGGGAACACGGAAGTAGAGCAGCGCCGCAGTGCCGTGGCGGATGCCGTTGAGCGCATCAACCAAGTCGGCTCAAACGCGGAACAGCAATTCGCACAAGCGGCACAGCAGCTGCTGCCCACCACAGCATCCGCCACAGCAGCAGCTACAACGAAGGCGGCAGTGGCGTCCGGTATAGCACCGTTGACGTTTCGCAAAAGCGCGTACGAGGTGCTCATGGAGCAAATCGCTGCGGCGCGACGCAGTAGTAGTCCGCAGGCCCGGCGCACCGCTTCCTGTGGCGGCCGGCCACGGCGCGCTGAAGGCAGGAGGGAAAGCGCTGAAGCCTCCTCCCACAGCTATCTGCTGCAGCGCTACGGCGGCTCCTACGACCCGCAGCGGCAGTACAGTCACTATCGTTACTACGGACTGCCGGAGTCAAAATAAGTGGGCCTTTTTCTGTTGTTAGACACTAGATACATACCCGATAGACGTCCTCTCGTTTTATCTGGCTCTTGTCGCACAGTTCGATTACAGCGTAGCGTCATAAGCAAACAACAAGAGAAAAGCCCAGCTAGTTGTAGGACGTACTTTTGTAGGGCCGTGTGTGTGCCCCTCTTACCGCCATTCTGCACAGCGAGTTTCGGAGGGAAGCACGCTAAAGCAGAAGAAAATGGAGGGGAAAGACGACATCGAGTACCAACAACGAGTTTGGCAGTGCTAGTATAATAACACCTGAATCCTAGGCGGCGCTATTGTAGCGCCTTCGCTGACCGCACAACACAGCAAGAATAGGTCCGCTGGGCGCCAATGACTTCCCTTTCGACCCTCCAACGTTACCTCCCTTCGCAAATCGTGCCTTCTTCTTCATTATTACTGCTTCTACGTTTGAACGCCTGGCGCATCAACGTTTCTCCACAGCTCTATTGCATTGGAAGCACCAAATTGTAAAACTACTAAAAGAAAAAATCAATACACTCGTTACAACCGTCGTCTCTCTTCTCTTCTTTTTTCTTTTGGCTGCTGCTGTTATCGCTCGATTCATCCGCTTGTCGTGACTCCCACTCACCTCACGAGGTGAACGTTGTGGAACGGAGAAGACGTACACAGGCACCGGCACGTACTTCGCTGGTTTGCTTTCTTTATTCATTTTCTTTGTCTTCATCCTAGTAATGCCGCGGCGTAAGATCATCATCGACACGGACTGCGGCGGCGATGACGCCATCGGCATCATGGCAGCGCTGGCTGACCCGAACACGGACATCATCGCCATCACCGCCGTCTGGGGCAACGTGAAGCCGGACCAGGGGATGGAGAACCTGGGCAAGATACTCGACGTGTTTGAGCGCGACATCCCCTTCTTCAAAGGCGCGGAGGCACCCCTCGTGGTGGACTGCGAGACGGTGCAGTGGGGAGGCTTCGGCAAGGACGGCTTCGGCGACGCGGACTTCCCGCCCTCCACTCGCGTGGCGCAGCAACGCACGACGCACGCCGCACTGGCGATCGTGGATTTTCTGCGGGAGGCCAAGCCCGACGAGGACACCGTTTATCAGCTTGTCTGTCTCGGTCCGCTGACGAACGTGGCGCTGGCGATGCGCATTGCCCCAGAGGTCTTTGACGTGCTGGGCAGCGAGACGGAGCCCGCCATCACGATTATGGGTGGTGCCAGCGAGGCGAAGGGCAATTCGAACATGACGGCGGAGTTTAACGTCCACTGCGACCCCGAGGCGGCCTTTGTGGTGTTCAACCAGCGGCATATGCGCCCCGTGCGTCTCGTGACGTGGGAGGTCACGGTGGACTGTCCCATGACGTGGATCTTCTACGACGGGTGGGTGGGTCGCCAGCCAGACGGGGGGAAGGAGCAAAACAAAATTCAAGTCTTTATCGAAAAAGTCTTTCAGCGATTGGAGGCGTTTACGCGACCGCACGCAGACGGCACGAAGGCGGACACCGGTGACGCCGAGGCGACTCAAGATTACACCTGTGTTATCCCGGATGCCGTGGCGATGGTCACTGCTCTGCACCCTGATAGCGTGAAGGACCGCTTTGTCACCTACTGCTGCGTGGAGATGCACGGCTCCAACACACGTGGGCAGACCTGCCTGGACTGGTACGGCACGGAGCAATCCATGGCCAAGCGCGGGCGCTGGCGCAACTGCGAGCTCATCACCGGCGTCGACAACACGAAGTTTCTGGACGTGATGAAGGACATCATCGCATATAAACCTAAATGATGATGCCCGTGTCTGCGTGAAAAGGGGAAAATGTAAGGAGGCCTCCCTCCACACCTCTGCAAATGTATCAACAACACCGTTTTTCTTCTTGAATCTGAGCCTTTTCGACTTTTGACTTTGTTTTTCTCTATTGTTTGTTTGTGTTATTGTGTTTCGTTCGTCACGTGCTGCATACATCCCTCTCTTCTAATTTCTTCAAAGGATGCACCTATGTACTTGTAGGTAAAGTGCTTTTTTTGCTGAGGTGCTGTTAACAGTTTTAATCATTAGCAGGTTGACAGCCGCGCAATCCCGTTAGACATTTAAAACTAAAAGGCCACAAAGACGGAGAAGGCGTCGAGAGCAGGACACGATGAACGCACTCGGCGTGGCGTCATCTCTTCCATGGATCTCACCGCAACTTCTTGATAGGATAGCCTTATCTCTCCGTGACGGCGAAACAACGTTTGACCACGGGAGGTGAAACATGCACCACGGGTCCTTCACAAAGACGCTGCTTCGCGCTACGTGATTTTTTCCTCTCTTTACGTGATTCGATAGAGTGGGTAGGAGGTTTGGCACGCATACACACGTTTTCTCCCTCTTGAAAGATCTTATTCGGTGCTCCCTGAAGCAGCGTTGTTCCATGTTCTTCTCCCTCTCTTTCCTTCAATCGCCTAGTTTTCTTCTTTTTCATTGGTAGGCGCGAGAAGAGCCGCGTTGAGGCAGAGAGGTCTTTTCAGCTTGCACGTCACAGACAGAAGACCGTCCCCCTTTAAATTCGCCAATACACATATACATTATACATCTGCGCGGCTCACCAGCGTGGGGTGCCTTCACCTCCCTCACCATGTCCGGCGGTGCGTTACCGGCGTTCGAGGAGAAGCAGAAAGTGTACGCGCTCCTCAACGGCACCTTCCACGCGGCCATCGTGCTGGAGGTGGCCGAGGACTCCACCAACGGTGCCTGCCTTTATTACATCCGCTACGTCGAGCAGGATAGCCGCCTCGACCAGTGGCTCCCGGCGAGTGACATTAAGGAGCGCCACCAGGGCCGCGCGCACCACAGCAGCGGCAGCAATTATCAGCAGCACGCCCTCGGTGGCGTCAAGACACGGCGGCAGAGCACCACGCCCGATCAGCCCAGCTCGGAGACGGCGCTGCTGGCCACTGATGGGGCACCGGTGTCCACAGAGGCGGCGGCCAACGCCAAAGGTGGCGGGTGTGCGCCGCACCTGGTGAAGGTGTCGAAGATGCGTGCGCGCCGGGACAGTGCGTTTTTCTCTCGCACCAAGAACATCTTCTCCGTCTGCATGGGACCCTATGAGGTGGAGACGTGGTACTTCAGTCCCTATCACCTCGCTCGACCAGAGGTGCAGCAGCGGCTCTTGGCAGCTTCACAGTGTGTCACGGGCAGCACCGAACTGCAGCTGGTGCAGTCGAGCGCGCCCACCGCCAACACGAGCGGCATCTCCGTCAGCGGCAACGGCGGCGATGATCGCGCCAGCAACGGCAACAGCAATAACGGAGTGCCGGTCCGGCAGCGGCCCATCGCCACCCGCTCCTTCTCCCTGCATATATGTCCTTACTGCTTACGTCCTTTCCTCGACAACGAGGCGGTGGTGCGGCACCTCCAGCAGGATTGTCTGCGCCACCCGCCGGGCAATGAAATCTACCGCGACCCGGTGCGTCGTCTCGTGGTGCTCGAGCTGGACGGCTCGCTGGAGCCGACCTTCTGCGAGCACCTCGCCCTCCTGTCGAAGCTGTTTCTTGAGCACAAGGCCTTGGACCACGACATGACACCTTTTCTGTTCTACGTGCTCTGCTCCGTCGAGACGCACGGGCTGCAGGTACTGGGTTACTTCAGCAAGGAAAAGCAGACCCCAGAGCCGTACAACCTGTCGTGCATTCTGGTCCTCCCGCAGTATCAGAGTCGCGGCATCGGTCGCTTCCTGATCGAGCTAAGCTACGAGCTGTCCCGCCGAGAGGGCAAGGTGGGCACCCCGGAGAAGCCGTTGAGTGATTTAGGGGAGAAGCTGTACTTGAGCTTCTGGTCTGATACCGTCACCATGGCTCTCGCACGTGCGATGGAGGAGGGCCACTGTGTCTCGGTGGACTATCTCGTGCAGGCCACCTCGATGATTCAGGCCGACGTCCTGCGCACGTTGCAGCACCAAAAACTCCTGAGCGGGCATCAGCTCAGCATTTCAGAGGACGTCATCGAGCGCTGCTACACGAAGCGGCTGAAGAAGGAGGGCGACGTGACGAGCTACACCTTTTACACCCATCTGCTGAGCTGGGCACCAGGCTTTTACGAAGAGTTTCGCGGAGTGCCACCACCCCCTACATACACGCCGTGGAAAGACACTTCTGCGAGGAGCTCGTGATTGAAAAAGGGGCGAAAAGGGCTTCTCGGTCTATTCCACACTCATGATAGTCGAAGAATAAGGTTGCTGATTTCACTGGTGGAAGACCATCTCCGCGTTCCAGATCGTTCTGTTCTCTCGGAGCCCGTTGCTCGCAGGCACGCATCACAACAGTGCACTGCTCTGTATGTGCGTCAAGGCCATCTTACAGAATAGAAGAAAGCAACATTTGGTGATGTGTGGAACGATGATGTCCATCAGAGTGCGAGGGGTCGATTTGAGAGTTGCATACGTCCTTTTGATATACTTTGGAGGCTGTTGATGCGGCCCATTCTGCCCTCCAGCGACGTGCAGCGATTTGGGAAAGACTTGGATCGTGATTGCTACTGTGTGTTTTGCTTGTGTGTGTGTAGACGGATCAAAGCACCCTCCTTACTCTTTCCGTCTGCGCTTCGCTATCAAAGAAGGATGTAGCTCGTATCGTTCATCTCCGCACTTCTCGTTTCCTCTTCTTCTTGTTTTCCATCGTTGTGTCCGCCCAGCTGTAGTCCCCGCTCTTGACACTAACGTAGTAGCCGTAGCAACTCCTCACATACACATCTGCTTTCTGCAGCCTAGCATATTCATTCTCCTTCTTACCTTCGAATACCCACAAACAACTACGATCCACAGCCAACGACACCATGCGCCGTGCTCTCGTAGCGAGTGGGTTGATGGCGCGGAGCGCGGTGTCGCTCCGCTGCTGTGCGACCAAGTCCGCCGACAACGCCAAGCTCGACGAGCTCGCGGCGGCCTACGCGCAGCTGACGCTGAAGGAGGTGTCGGACCTGCAGCGGCTCATCTTCAAGAAACTGGGCCACAGCGACGACTTCTACGAGAAGGCGCTACTGAAGGGCCTCGGCGCCGGTGGCGGCGGCGGCGGCGTTGTGATGGCGCCCGTTGCGGCGGCGGCTGCGGCCCCTGCTGCTGAGGCGGCGGCGGAGGCCCCAAAGCCGGAGAAGAAGAAAGTGGAGAAGCTGACCTACGATGTGAAGCTGGAGAAGTTTGCGCCGGAGATTAAGATTAAGCTTATCAAGGAGCTGCGCAGTGTCACCAGCCTCAGCATCGCCGACGCCAAGAAGGCGGTGGAGAAGTGCCCGGGGCTGGTGGCAACGAATATGAGCAAGGACGACGCGGAGAAGCTGAAAGGGCTGTATGAGAAGCTTGGCGCCAAGGTGGAGCTGCTGTAAGCCAAGATCAGTGCGTTCTCTCGGCGTGGGTACGTGCTAGACCAAAGGATGATTTTCTGTTTGTTTGTTTGTAGTTGATTGCACGTGTGGTGTGTTCTTTCTTAGTGCGGAATGGTGTCGCGGATGAAGATGAACGACAGAATTCCATTGTGTGTGTGTGTATGGGTGTGTATGGGTGGGTTTATGGTAATGATGTTGCTGTGCAAGCAACTGAGTAGGCATGTGAGAGCGCAGCACAACGAGAAGCTGAGGAGTGTGACGTGCATGACTCTCTGTCGTTGTTCTACTTCCATGAAGTAGCTGCACCGACATGATGGTGGCGTTTGCGGTGGTTTATTTACTATTACTTTTTCCTTCTGTTTTCTTTTACTCTTGGCGCGCGTCACATCTCTGTAAGACAACTCAAAACGCATAGAAACGCGGTCAGCGTGGTGAGCCCCCCAGTTATTACGCTACCGCAGCGACGACAGTGCTGTAGAGAGCGTCTTTGTATCCTCTGCGGATGAGCCGGCATAGCCGCCCACGTCAACTCACACCTTAGCGCGACTCGAACGTTTCTCACGAGACGACCTCTCACTTTTTCGCATGGATAGATGTCAGCCTCCTCTGACAATCCGACTTCTGCCGTGATAGCGGCGGTACAATGATGTCTTCTCCTCTTGAATACGCCCTTCCTCTTCTCATGCTCGTCTCTTTCCTCTTCATTCTTTGAAGGGAGAACAGTTCACCGTTTCTCCACTGCTCGTCTTCTCTATTCATGGCGTACTACCCCGTGGCTGCGGTGTCGGACCGCCGCATCAACGCCGACAACGGCTCCATTGAGTACGCCGTGCAGTGGGAAGGCTACGGTGACGAGGTCACGTGGGAGCGGCGGGACGACTTGACTGAAAGGTGCGCTGATATGGTGCAGGCGGTCGATCAGCGCTGCATGGACGCGACAGATGCGGTCCTGGCGCAGTGGCGGCACGCGGAGCGAGGAGAGAGGGACAGCGAGCAAGCGGGGCCCTCCCCCTCCCCGCCGCCGCTCAAGACGGGTGGATGCAAACGGAGTCGCTCCTCCTCTCGGGCGGACAGCCGCACTGGTGATGGCACCGCAGCAGCCAAACCGGAAGGCACGGAAAGAAAGGCGGAGGTGGAGGCGGAGGTCCTGCATGGGCTCCTTCTGCGTGTGCCTCAGCGAACGGGTGTGAAGAACGAAGTAGGCGGGGAGGAGGATGCACAGACGAGTACGGAGGAGGCCACGGTGCTGCTGTTAGGTGAGGTGGTGTTAGCGGAAGAGGCGTCGATGGCGTTAAATAAGCGCGGCGACCATCGCAAGAAGCCGCATCCGAATGCCGCCAGAGCTGCCTGGTCCCTCAGCACAGTCCCTGCGCTGGAGGTGGAGAAGCGGTGGCGCGAAGCACACGGCTACAGTCTTCTGCACAGCGTGGATGTGTCTCGCCATGTGACGCCGTTTCGCAACCACTTTCAACTCCACTTACAAAGCGCGGAGGCGCAGTTGGTGTTGGCCCAGGAGGCGGCGCGCTCGTCTCACCTGCGCATCCTGAGCATCGCCCCACCACGCACGACCTACTCGGGCACCGTCTTCAGCGCCCCAGTGACGCTCGAGGGCCTCGTGGGCGAAAAGGACGTGGAGGAGATGCGCCTCAGCGTGCAGCTGGAGTCTCCGCTCTACGGCAATGCAGCTCAGGAGATCGTGAAGCCGCACGTCGAGCAGATGGTGGTGCGATATAAGACTACGGAGAGCTCCACTGGCAGCAGTAGCGTTGCCGGCGGCGCCCCATGCAGCAATGAGCCCTGTTCCGCGTCCTGCTGCGTTGCCTCCATGCCCCTCTCCGTCTTTCGACTCGCTTTTCCTCAGCTGCTGATTGACTACCTGCTGGAGAACTCCGTCGTTCTTCACTGACCAGTGCCTTGTGCGGTAATGAAGAATTAATACTTCTGCTTCCGTTACTCTCTGGGGTGAACCCTCCTCTTTCGCCTCGCGCGCTTTTTCTTGCGATGGGCTTTAATGTATGGCGTTTACGGGCGCATCGCGCACACGACCAAGGAAAGGACAGAAGTACGTAATGCGTCGTCTCTACTAATGATGATCATTGCGACGTGTGCCTCCGATGACGAAGCAGCATTTGCTGCCGCATCGTTCTTTTTTTTCTTCTCCGCCCTCCGCTCACGATGTTCCGCGGTGTTGCCGTAACCTTGTCTTTCCTCTACCGCTTCTTGTTCTTCTGCTTTGACATCATCTGCTCTCTCTCGAAGACACGGCTGCGGTGGGACGCGGACGGACATTTCTGCACTGATCTTTCGACTACTACTCCTGCTGTTGTTGCTGGGCCGTTCCGCTTTCCTTTGCGTTATCTGGCTTTCTTCTCCGAAAAAAAGAGAGCTAAGCGCACACTCTGGCTCGCACGCCACGTACGTCGACGCACCAACGCCTGTCCTTTCCAGACACCAGCAATGGTACATAGACTTGGATAGAAGCACATTACATTCACACCCATACACGCGCACACACTAGATTCTACACTAACACTCTCAACTTCAGATAAATCAATCAAAGCAGACGCATCGAACAGGCGCTCTTCTTACAGTAGTCACCAGACCCACAACGTTGCTCCACGAACTATACATACAAATATTCTTTTTCCCCACCAGACTCCTCTGCTGCTATTTTCTCCAAGTGACTCCTCGTAGCACAGGATTCGCCGTCGAGACACATCAGACGTCAGAGCGCAGCAGGATACATCTAAAACGGAGAACAAACAGAGATAACTATATACTTCACAGTCGACACAAGAGTCGACCGAACACGCACGCCACTCCGCCTCTCACTCACCGGCCCAACGACGCAACCCATCTTCGTCCCTTGCTTTCCCCTTTCTACAGACCCGTCATGCCGCAGCTGCAGCAACTCGCTGATCGTCGCGCAGCAGCGTCTCAGAAAATGTCTGAAGAGAAGCCTTGGCAGCCAAGCTTTGCACTCCCCTCTGATGCCCTCCCCCTCCGCCCCCCGGTGCCCACCTCCGTCCTCTTCAACGTCGCCGACGGCTACGCCTACCAAATAACGATCTCCCCCTTCGACGATGCCGCGCAGCTAAGCGTGTGCGTCTTCACAGTACGCCGTGTTGTGCTGCCCGACACACACGTGCTGTCCCTACAAGTCAGCGCCACCGCGCGCTGCGGGCTGCCGTTCTGTACGGTGGAAGGCGGCGTGACGTGGCACGACGTGTTGGTGACTCTTGCCCTCGTCGAACCGCAGCTACGTGCGTCGCTCTACGGGTGGAATGTGCAGGTGCTCGGCCTCGACGCCCGCAGCGGTGGCTGGCTGCCCATCACGCCGGCTCTCTCCTCCCCCCTGGAGGCGCAGTACTTCCTGCAGACCAACGTGGAGGTGCTGTTTGAGTACTATGGCGCCGACAGCCTTCACATGCAGGCCACGCCGCTCATGCCGAGTCCGGCCGCAGCGGACTGGCACACACCGTCGGAGCGCAGTACCACACCGGGGCAGGCTCCTCCACCAGCGCCGGTGAAGGACTACCACCGCGCACCACCGCATGTGTGCTTCAGTGACCCTCGCCGATACAATGTAAGACATCCGAACGAGGCAGGGGCTGCAGCGCCACCGCGAAGTCTAGCGTACGACTTTGACGCAGCACGCACGCCGTCGCCGCAGAGCGCGGAAGACAATCCTGTCGCCCCGCCCGTCGCAACGTGGTCGCTCGTAGCTTTCTTACGTCAGCAGCAGCGTTGGGGTCAGCGGTGCAAAGAACTGCGGCAGCGCACAGCCAACATGCCGGCTGACGCGGTGCTGCAGCTCGTGCGCGATGAATTGCAGCTTCTCCGGCAACCGCAGTCGCTGCCGTGCACCGTCCTCGAAGACAGAGGGGCGGCCACCTGGACCCTCAGTCTGTTGGAATACGAATGTCAGCTGTTGTCCGAGAAGGTGCACGACTTGTGCAGACCGGCAGAGCCGGCAGAGGCGGCGACTACGCCACCGCCAACGGCGGAGGTGCTCCGGACCTGTCGAGCGCACCTGCGCCACATCCGAGAGCGCGCCGCCAAGGTCTGTCAGGTGGTGGACGCCGTGTGGACGGCGGAGAGGCAGGCGGAGGTGGAAGGCGCTGTTCCTGACGACTTCCCTCTTGGGTGGCTCTGCGTGCTGCTGACCTCCCTGCGACTGCGGTGTCTGCGGCACGTCGCCCTCGTCCACGCCTGTACGGGCTTTGTGAGCGGATCAGAGAATGAGGAGGACGAGGAGGCTGCAAAAGCCGTTGATGCAGGTGACTTCCTTTCCACCGCGATGCTGGGAAGCGACGCAGTGCTTCTTCACGAGTCTGTACAGACGGCAGAGCAGATGCTCGAGGCGCTGGAGAGCATCTCCGCGTTTCCGCAGGACGCACGCCTCCCACCAGCAGCACTCTCTGAGCCGCTGCTCGCCACGGCTCTGTCTCTCGCGGAGCTCGCCGCTTATCTCTCCGTCAACACCGCCAACCGGTGCGCGCTGGTGCGGGCGGCGGTGCAGCTGTGTCGTGTACGCCTGCAGTGTATCGCGCCGTCTGGGGATGTCCGCTGGCTACCGCGGTGCATACAGGACATCGCGACGCGTATGCAGGGCAAACTGAACGGCCTCCCGCTAACCTCCACCGCCTTCGCGGCGTACGCGGAGCTGACGCAGCTGCTGCGTGATGCGGCCGACTCCGCAGCGGAGCTGAACGCCGCCGCAGAGGAAGTGCCGTCGAGCACAACTCCACCCGATTCCTCGATGATGGTGTTGGGGTACACCCTCACTCACCTTGCAACGACGGCAGACGTGGACACCGCGTTTGTGCAGGGCAACATGGCGGTACGCGGATTTCGGAGCAACACGGCCGCACCGGAGTCAGTGGACCCGCGCACCGCTGAAGTGACGCAAGAAGACACGCAGACCGCTCAGATGTAAGACAACTCATTAATATTATTACTATTTAACGTTTATCTTTCTTCCTTTCTTCCTCTCTTCCTTCCCTCCCCCACCGGTAATGCAACGCTGGCCGCGATCGGTAAAACGACTCCACTGCCCACATTTCGCATTACAACTCTTTTGTTGCTCTCCCTCCCTCCTTCCCTTTCTCTCACCTGAAGAGTGCTTCAAAAGGTAATTCTTTGTGTCGGCGTGTGTGGGACGACGGTCGCACAGACGCAGCCGAACGGTGAACGTTCAAACGAATCCTTTGTTGCTTTCGCTGCAATCACCAACGTGCCTCGCTTTTGGCTGTTGATTCTCTCTTGAGGCAGCACGTGCACCGCCGTCCTCGTTTAACAGCACTCCAAAGGCGTTGTTTAATAGCCGCTGATTCGCGAGACGCGTTCCAGCACCCTCCTGAAAGACCACCTCGCTGGTGCTCTCTTCTGAGCGTTGCAGCCGTGGCCACCACGGGAACACCCGCGTCTGCTGTTGTGCGGCACTTAATGCGCCATGTCCTGCACGCCGTCGCACCGTACCCTTCGATGCCGCGTCAAACACCACACTTGTGCTCCCACGACCGGCAACTGCCTTTTCTTCTACTTCCCTCTTCTCATCCTCTCTCTCTCCTCCTAATACCTTCTGTTTGCTCCCAACGCAACGCCACTGCAGAAATCGCCCTCTTGTGAGTAAGCTATCCCCGACGTTCCCCCACATCCCCCATCCACTACCACACGCATTCAACGCATCCCTCCTGTCGCTGACACCCTCGCACTGCGTCAGCCACGCAAACACACCCCACCCACCACACACCCGTTGACGCGATGCAGGCCTACGAGAAGCTGAAGCAGCTGCACCAGAAGCTGTACAACCTGCAGCACCTGGCCGCACTGGCCGAATGGGACATGCAAACGATGATGCCGGTGAAGGGCGCGGAGGCGCGTGCGAACGCGCTGGCGGAGCTGCAGGCGGTGCTGCACCAGCTGAAGACGGCGCCGCACGTGGCGGTGCTGTTGGAGGAGGCGCTGGCGGTGCGCGACGAGCTGGACGAGGTGGACCGCGCGAACCTGCGCGAGATGGCGCGGCTGCACGCGCTGGAAACGCAGCTGCCGGAGGACCTGCTGCTGCGCAAAACGCGCGTCGCAGCGCTGGCACAGCCGCTGTGGGTGCGGTGTCGCGCGGACAACGACGTGGCGACGTGGCTGCCGATGCTGCAGCAGCTGGTGGAGCTGGGGCGTGAGGAGGGCCGCGTGCGTGCGGGGACGGCGGACCTGTCGCCGTACGACGCGCTGCTGCGCGCGAATGAACCCGGGATGACGGTGGCGAAGCTGGACGCGATCTACGCGGACATCAAGTCGTGGCTGCCGGCGCTGTACAAGGAGGTGCTCAATAACTGCAAGGACGTGGACGCGAGCCTCGTGCCGCTGCAGACGCCGATCGCGGAGGCGCAGCAGGTGGCGCTGGGCCGGCAGCTGATGACGGAGGTGTGGAAATACGACTGGGACGCGGGCCGCTACGACAAGGCGCCGCACCCGTTTGGCGGGATGGTGAAGGAGGACGTGCGCATGACGTACTACTGGACCCCGGAGAACTACACCAGGTGCATGCTGGCGACGATCCACGAGACGGGCCACGCCAAGTACGAACAGGGCTGCGGTCCGCGCGAGATGCTGGGGCAGCCGGTGTGCATGGCGCGCTCCGGCGGCATCCACGAAACGCAGTCGCTGCTGGCGGAGCGCATGATCGGTAAGTCGGCCGCCTTCGCGGAGTACGTAACGCCGCTGCTGGAGCTCCACCTGGGTGCGCAGCCCGGGCTGACGGTGGAGAACGTGCGCAAGCTGAACCAGCTGGTCAAGCCGAGCTACATCCGCACGCTTGCCGACGAGCTGGGCAACCCCCTGCACGTCATCCTGCGCTACGAGATCGAGCGCGACCTGATCGACGGGCGGCTGGAGGCGGCCGACGTGCCGCGCGTGTGGAACGACAAGATGAAGGATTACATCGGGCTGGAGACGCTGGGCCGCGACGACATCGGCTGCCTGCAGGACATCCACTGGGCCGGCTGCGGGTGGGCCTGCTTCCCCGCCTACTCCATCGGTGCCATTGGTGCGGCGCAGCTCATGGCGACGATCCGGCAGCAGCTGGGCGACGACGTGGTGACGCAGTGCATCCGCACCGGCCACATCGACCCCATCCTGGCGAAGCAGAAGGAGCTGATCTGGGACAAGGGCTGCCTGTACGAGACGGACGAGCTGCTGACGAAGGCCACAGGCGAGCCCCTCAACGCGCGTCATCTGCGCGAGCACCTGGAGCGGCGCTACCTGCGCAACGAGGACTGCTGAGCGCGCGCGCGCATACACACGCACCTTCCCATCACGGCGTCCCCTGATTGCGCTCCGACGCAGCTGCCGGCGGTGCCGTGCACGTGTATGGGTGTAGGGCCACCGCTTCCTCCGCCACCCGGGTTGTTGTCCCCACGTTTTCTCTTTCCCTTCGCTTTCGTCCATAGCTGCGCGAGGGCTTTTGCGCGGCTGCTGGTCTGCACGACGCTGCCCTCTGGTGCTCCGACACACACACAGGGCAGTGCGCACCCACGCACCCGCGTGTCTTCCGCAGCGCACCGCCGTCCTCCCGCTTCTTCCCTGTGCACACACACACCGAGAGGGCCTCAGGTCTTTCCACCGCGTTGTGCAGTGCAGTTAACGATTTTCTTCTTCGCTCCTCTACCGTTTGTTTGACTCGCACGGTCGTTATACATATCTTCTTCGTCTTTACCGTCTTCTTTTTACTTCTGTACTACTGTGGCCGGCCGCTGGTGCGCGGGGCGCGGGCCTTTAACGATTATTCCTCTCTCTCTCTCCCCTCACCCCCGTTTTACTTTCTCCTTTGGCTTCTTCGACGCACGCCCTGCACGGGCGCAGCCGCCACGGTGGCAGCCAGTCCCTCCCACCAGCAGCGGCGGTGTGGTGTGTCGAGTCACGGACGCACCCGACCGCCGCACGAAGCTGGAGGGCCGTGCTTCCAAGCACACGCCGGTCTGTCTGCACGGTGACTGCGCCGGATGCGCGCCCCCGTTTCTTCTCTCTCTCTCTCTCTCTCTATATATATATATATATATGAGTGAAGTACGGCCGCAGCGTCCTCAGGTGCCCACACACGCTTGTGCATGCGCGTGCGTGTGCGGGTCGGAGTTGCGGCGGCGTGCCGTCCACGTACCACTGTTGTTGTACGCCTTGCCGCCTCGTATATGTACCGTCTTTGGGCACTTTTATATCACTCTATTTGAATGAACTATTATTATTGTTACTATTCCCTTTGTTTTAATATGAAAAAAGAACTTCACCACTCCGGCCTCGTGCTGTCGCGCAGGTTTATCTGCATTCAGCGATGGCCATCTGTGCGGCTTTCTATCGCAGCTGTGACGGCCAGGCGCGTCGCCTGTGGCCATTCGCCTCTTCTCACACGCCAAGTGTTGAGTGGTTAGTTCGCGTGCTCTCCTCTCTGCTCTTCTCGATCGTGGTGTTTTCTAGTGCTGTGCCGCGCACCTCCACCAGCCTTTGCGGTGCAACTTGCCGTACTTTTGCGGGTGGAGTCACAACCAGAATCTAACATTTGTTTTCCCATAACGTCTGTAGTGCTATGTTTCATTATTATTTTTTTAAGGATCGAAGATGGATGCCTATCGTGAACTCGAGGGGCTCTTCAAGAAGCTCTACAACTTTAATCACCTCCTCTGCCTCGGTTTCTGGGATGGTCGAACGATGATGCCGCCCAAAGGTGCCGCCGCCCGCGGAGAGGCAATGGCGGAGTTGCAGCGGCTCGTGCATGACCTTCTCGCCGCGCCTCGTACGCGAGAGCTGCTGGACACTGTTCAGCAACACCTCAGTGAGCTGAGCACGGTGGAGCAGGCGAATGTCCGAGAGATGGAGCTGCAATACACGCGTGAGGCCGCTCTGCCGGCAGATTTCGTGCAGCGGAAGGTGCGGGCGGTGACGGCCGCACGGGCTGCGTGGCCGGCCTGCAAGCGAGATAACGACTTCGCCGCCTTTCTGCCGCACATGGAGCAGACCGTGGGGATTGCACGCGAAGAGGCGCAGCACCGTTCCGCGGCATCGGGAGAAGGTTTGTACGAGTCCCTCTTTCACATGTACGAGCCTGGCATGTCGATGGAAACCTTAACGTGTGCCTTCGAGGACGTCAAGACGTGGCTGCCCGGACTCTTGCGGGAGGTGCTTGACAACGACAAGGACGCGGTGTCTTCGATTATTCCCATGCAGGCGCCTCTTCACTTTGATCGGCAGATGTTGCTAGCGAAGCACTTTATGCGTATTTGGGGCTTCGACTTTGAGGCGGGTCGATTGGACCTCACGGTGCACCCCTTCACCGGTATGGTGAAGGAGGACAGCCGCATCACCATGAGCTTCAACGAGGAGAGCTACAAGCAGTGTGTGTTCGCGACGATCCACGAGACGGGTCATTCCAAGTACGAGACGAGCTGCGGCCCGATCGAGCTGCGCGGCCAGCCCGTGTGCGAAGGGCGGTCCATGACGGTGCATGAGAGTCAATCACGCTTTGCGGAGGTGGTGATTGGGTGCTCGTCCGCCTTCGCCGAGCTTGCAACGCCGCTTCTTCGGGAGCACCTCGGCGACCAGCCTGCTTTCACGGTGGAGAACGTGCGCAAGCTGAATCAACAGGTCACACGTGGACACATCCGCGTGAAAGCCGACGAGCTCAGCTACTCATTGCACATTCTCGCTCGTTACGAGATCGAGCGGGATTTGATTGAAGGCACGATGGAGGCGGCCGACGTGCCGCGCGTGTGGAACGACAACATGAAGGAGTACCTGGGCCTGGAGACGCTGGGCCGCGACGACATCGGCTGCCTGCAGGACATCCACTGGTCACAGGCGTACTTCGGCTACTTCCCGACGTACGCGCTGGGGTCGATGTTTGCGGTGCAGCTCATGGCCACCATAAAGAAGCAGCTGGGCGATGATGTGGTGCAGGAGTGCATCCGTACCGGAAAGATGGAGCCCATTTTTACCCTTCAGAAGGAGCTGATCTGGGACAAGGGCTGCCTGTACGAGACGGAGGATCTTCTGCGGAGGGCGACGGGTGAGCGGCTCCGCACGACGCACTTCAAGGAGCACCTGGAGCGGCGCTACCTGCGCCACGAGGACTGAAGAAGGGAATCCACTACTGCTGCTTAGCCAGGTGTGATTCTCCTGTGGAAACAACACTCGTATCGGTGTCCTGCATCGACACAGTTTTTTTCCTGAGCGCATCTTTTTTTTCCCTTTATCGCTTAATCCTAAAAAGAAATGCTTTCTACAAACGATGTCTTTTCGCCCCCGCTCAGCCCTTCTTGAACTTACACTGGTGCCCCTTTGCCAGTTGGCGATTGTTTTTCTCAAAGCTGCATTCCCCGGTGCACTCGTTGCTCGCGTGTTGAGTGAGCACGGGTCTCAAACAAACGAAAGTTAACGCAGAGAGTCACAGCTGTCGAAACGACGTTCACGATGACGGCGAAGCGGATGCGCTGCGTCCTCGCCCTACGCTGTCGTGCTCCCTTTTCGCCTTGCCAGGGACGCTGCACATCTCTCTCCTTTACCTCCCTCCCCTTCCCCTCTTTCGAGTATTCCCATTACTTTGCTCTCTGCACATCTCCGCTGCGCCAACTCCACTGCCCGCTCATCTCACAGTTCCAACGCGCATTCCTTCTCGTCTTTCCACCACACCTAATAGTCATTTACATTCTATTCCCCTTCTTCTTTACGCATAACCATGACGGACATCGATATCAAGACCTACTGCGACGACGCCTCGCTCGGCAAGGAGGCGCCCAAGATCGACTCGGCACAGCCCATCAAGGGAGAGAAGATCGCGATCGAGGAAGATAAGACGTACGTGCTGTACTTCTTCAACACCTTCTACCGCGGCGCTGATGTGTGCAACGACGAGTTCACCGCCCTCGCCGATGAGCTCGCGGACAAGGTGGAGTTTGTCGCCGTGAGCACCGACGCGGACATCGCCAAAACGGAGAAGTACCTCGGCAAGGTGATCGTGGACGAGAACACGAAGAAGCAGCTGCGCCTTGAGCCGGCGCACATCATCTACGACGACGGCAAGTCTGTCAGCAAGGCCTACGCGGATGTGTCGAATCTGTCCGTGATGTCCTGCCCGATGGCCTTCGTGATCAAGGGCGGGAAGATCGCGTGGCGCCAGCAGTTTCTGCAGACCTTCACGGTGAACCAGTCCAACCTGAAGGCGCAGATCCTCCACGTGCTCGCTGGCGAGGAGCTCGAGTCCAACGGCCCTCGCCCGAAGGTGGAGATCGAGGAGGAGGAGGCCGAGGGCATGGACGGTGAGATGTCGCTCTTCTAAAAACAAGAAAAGAAGGAATGCGGCTGCAGTCCTATCGGGAAGAGAAAAGGACCACCGAAAGTCGCGTGCAGATCTGCGCGTTGCTCTACAGCTCTTTGCGCCTCTCTTCTTCTTCTTCTTTTTCTCTCTCTCTCTCTCGCAGGGTGTGTTGGTAACGGCGGAAGACGTCGCCGTCTCGTCTTGGAGACACGCACGCTCCCTGTAAACTATACATTAAAACAAAACTGGTAATGAAAAATTCATAAGAGGAACAGCGGCAGGAGAGGAATGAGAATTTGTGCGCTGACAAGAATTCCTTTCGTATTGGTGTTGGGCGTAAAAAGGCGAGAGAGTCGTGTTTGTGACTCGTGCGAAGATGAGACGCGCGACGCCGGTGGAGGGCGTTCCACAGGAAAGGTACGCTGTCCGAGTTGCAGCGCGGTGGCGTGCTACGCCTCGCTACGTGTCCTCTGCCTTCACCGGCGGTGCTCACACGTCTCTCCGGCTTTTCGACGTCGATGGCGCATTACACCGCCGAGCCCGAAGGAAGCAAAATAGTTAAAGAAAAACACACAGGAGCGCTGGTGGGCATTTCTTTTCTTTTTTTCAAGTTTTTGAGCTGCGTGTGTTCCCTGAATGAAAACCTCTAACTGTAAAAACAAATATGCCTGAAGTCTGTCTTTTCACTTCAAAAATCTTTCGCAGGGCGATCTCCATCGAAAATACACACGGACCTGAATCGTAATCAGCGGGAACGATAGAAGAGCGGAGGGGGGGGGGACAGAACACGTGCTTTGGTGCTCTTCCAGCCATTGCGGAGTTCTACCGCCCTGTCTCGTTGGCGTGCGTCACCGTCCTCGACGTGGTAGACGAATAGAGATTATTTTCTTTTTCCTGTCTCGACTGTTTCTGCCTGGCGTTTCTCATGAAAAAAACGTTGTTGAGAAAAGACGCCTGAGGTGCAGCTTCTTTCCGTGTGCTCTAGGAAATCGAAGCGCACCCCGCCTCGCCACGTCCACATCGCGTTTTCGGTTGTCGAGTAGAAGTAATGGGACGATGTGAATCGTGGTGTCCACTTCGCGTGTTGTGCGGCCGCTGCACCAGCGGGCTATCCTTCTACCCCGTCTACTCCTCTCATTTCATCCAACTTTCTTCATATATACATATATATCTTGCTTTTCAAAAGGTTATGGTTATTCCGCGGTTTACACGCGCACGTTGGAAGGAGAGCCGCACAAACGTATTATTATTATTACTGCTGTTGGTGTTTTGAAAATGGAGGACGCCGTCGCGGCGCAGGTGGAGGATGAGTGGGCAGCGCCCGTCGTCCCTGAGAGCGGGCTCGTCTTCTCCGCAATCAAGTACATGCAGCTGCAACTCTGCAAGCCGAAGCTGCTCCCCATCAAGTCCTACTCGCTCGAAAAGTTGGAAAAGATGGAGATGAAGTTGGCACAAGAGGCGAAGGAGAAGCGCGATGCGGACAGGTCGCAGCGTCATACGGCGGTTGGGTGGACGTCGCCGGATCTGCGAAAAGAGCCGGACCCTCCTGCTGCTGCTGCTGCACCTCCCTCATCTTCCTCACCTCTTCCTAGCGGATCAGCGAAAGCTTCACCTGCACCGCGAACAATCGACAGTAACACACCGACGAGCCCTCTCCCCTTGCCGAAGCAGGATGCGTCGCTGCCCTCGACAAGTGTTAGGCAGCTGACGGAGGAGGAGGTCGCGGCGGATGCGTTGGGGTCTCCGCAGAACGATAACTCCAGCGACGCATCGGCCAGCGAGGTCTCCGCCTTGAGCAGGACCTCCTCGGTGTCTGATTAAGCTGGTGTAGAAAGGAAAGGAAGGGAAAAGGCGCAAACGTACTTGGTTTTGGTCAGGGCCTGTTCGAAGTGAACAGAATGCGCTGAGATGCTTTGCAGACTGGTTTACGCTGTGAGGGCTACTGCATCGCTTATGACGCACATAGATTTCTACTCGAGCGAAATTGATAAGAAGAAGAATAGCTGGAAGATTCAGCCTCTAACACGCCTTCACGTCTCACTGCATACGATCTTCTCTTTCTCGTTGGCAGACTTGTGAAAGCGGCCTCACACACTCGCCTTCCTCCAGCGTGGAGCACTGCCGTCAGAGCGCCACTTTACGGTGCTGGCCGCAATGAAACGCTGGATTTTAAAAGTATGCCATCCCTCGCTAAACTTGTCTGCCTCAACTTCTCTTATCCTCCTCCTTTTTGCTGCTGCTGGTATTTGTCTCTCCCTATCGCGTCTGATCGCGTGTTTTTTCTCTAATTCTTCTGCGGTTGTGAGTCGTCCCGCGACCGCAATTCGGACACGCCCCGCGCTTCTCTCTGGTTTTCTGACACGAAACGCAGCGCATTTCATAGGCAGAGCAACACGGGGAGGTGCACGCACCTGCGCCTTTTTTCTTTCTTTCTTCATTTCCCCACCGAACAACTAACATTTCCGCTCCTTTCACCTTCTTGGTGTGTGTGTGTGTGTGGTAGGGGGGAGGGTGTACGTGCGTGTTTACTCAAACGCGGAGTTGTTTATCGCAGACAACGCGCGTCTCGCATTGCCCCTCTTTGAAGCATCAAGGGTCGCTTGACTGTTTGCAGGGTCATTGCGCGCCTCGGCCTCCGTAAAAACCAGCGCGCCTAAAGAACAAAGAGAGCTCGAAACGTTATCAAAATTTGGTCTGTCAGCGAATCAAATCCGCCTTCGGATTTCCACGTTTGCGACTTTACAATCTTTCTCATTGTTATTATTATTATTCTTCCTTGCTTTCTTTTATAGCCTTCCACGTTCTTCAATTGCCATTGGTAGTATAGTAAGTATATATATATATATATATATATATACCAAAAAAAAAAGAGGACGAAGATACCTGTGCTGACGCGCAAAAGTAAGCTTGTGTGTCTGTTGAACTTCTCCTCTTGTTTAAACACCTTTTTCGCCGTTATTTTTTTCTTTTGATTATGCTTTTTCCCGGTCTCTTCTATCTCTCTCTCTCTTGCTTCTTTCGTTGTGCGCGGCACCGCTTTCATTCGCCAAACGCCTATGTGTGACATACTCTGTTTGATTTATCTTCTGTTCTTTTTATATGGGAAAGCGCAGTAGTGTAGCGCTCACCTTCAATTTTATATAGTACATTTTTGGGGGGAGGTGCTACTGCTGTTGTTTTCTTTTCGCACTCTAGCAATTTCATTGAAAGGATCGTCGTCACGGACATCTCCTTGTTTCCTCATATTGTTTCTTCGCTATCTCGACGTGTACAAAAATATATCTGTAATAGCACACCTCATTTTATTGTGCAGAACTCTGGTTGGGGAGGTCTTTGCGTTGACTGCTCTCGGTTTACAAGACTGAGAAGCGGCTCGGCGCGAGTTTTCGTGTGTTGTCTTTCTTCGTTGTAAGCCTCATCCTTTATCTCTTTTGTTTTATTTATTTCCGCGTTTTGTTTATCTTCTTTTCACGTGGTGACAGCACTTTTTCTCGTAGTAAATCCTTTTGTGGGCGTTGCGGCTGGAGCACGCATCTGCCAAGTGGCTCTCGTCACGTTCGGCAGAGCATTTGGAAAGGAGAAAAAAACGAAAGGAGTTTGACGCCTCCGCGAAGGCCGTAGTCTCGAAATGAACCGGATGGAATCCAACGACTCCCCGCAGTCGGCGGTGACGGCGGTGAACCCTCCGCCACGCTACCCCAACTCGATGCTTCTGCGCGAGGTCACCGACACGACGGTATTGGAAGCCCTCAAAGAAGAAGAAGGCCTGCGTGCCGAGCAAGGCGAACTCCGCGATAAGAAGCGCAGCATCAAAGCCCAACTCGACACGCTGCTGCGCAACCGCAACGTCGTGAAGAACAAAGCGCATGAGCAGTTCGATGAGAAAATCAACTACCTGCACATCGAACGCCGACGCCTTCTCGGCGCCCTCGAAGAGCTGCGAGAGCGCCGAGGCAGCCGCGCCTCCGCCCGCGACAAAATTGTTGATCTCGAGTGTGAGATGCGCATCGCGGCACACGCCTCCGGTGTCGCCGAAACGCGCCTTTTGGCGGAGCAGGAAAAGTTGAAGAACGGCAGCGGCGCCGCCAAGACGTCGGAGCAGAAGAAGGTTGTGGAGAGGTGCAGGAAGGAAGTTGCGGTGAGGGAGGTGGAGAGGCTGCTGAAGGAAGAGGAGTACGCCAAGGCACGAGCGGAGTTCAGCGCGTCGGCTCCCGACTTCGCCGAGCGCAGCGCCCGCGACGAGGAATTTCGAGATTTACATGCGCGGCTGAACGCCGTCTTCGACGAACTCGAGACAGCTAATCAGAAACTTCGCGCAGCCGCCGGGACGGAGGGGGACACGGAGAAGGTCGAGGCGACACGTGCGCAGCAGGAAGAAATCGACGCCGCTCTCGAGAAGGTAGAGAGTCGACTCGCAGCGATCCGTGCGGAGTTGTTCCCGGCGTCGCAGCACTTCACGTACAACACGGCCTACCATCAAGCCCTTATCGGCCGCGGCGGGGCAACGCTGCGGCAGCTGCAGGAAGACTTCGGTGTTGCCATTTGCGTCGACATGCTGCCGCCGGGGCATGGGTTTGTGCTGGGCGGGGCGGCGGAGGCGCGGGCCTGCATCTCCGCGATCACCGCCATCATGAAAGATGAGGAGGCGAAGAACGCGTCCTCTACGCTGCTCTTCACGCAACCACACTTCCGCAAGGAACTCATCGGCCCGCGCGGGTCCACGGTGGAGCGCTTCCAGGACGAGTACGACGTGCGCATGCAGATGGATGAAAGCGGTGTTACCATCACCGGCCGCCGCCACGACGTCGCGGAGGCACGTGAGACTATTTGCGCGTACCTGGACACCTTCACGCTGCGCGAGATGACGCTGCCGGTGGCGTCGCTGCCGTCGCTGCTTGGTCGCGGAGGGCGCAACATCACGTGCATCAGCGACAGCAGCGGTGTCCGCGCACTGCGGGTGGACCGGGAGCACGGTGTAGTGCGTGCGACGGGCACGCCGGAGGCGATCGAGCGCGCCTTCGCTCTCTGCCGCTGCGCCACCAGCGAAGGCGACGGCGCTACGAAGACGGTCCTCGCCGACGACGCGTGGATCGGCGCCGTCATCGGACCACGCGGGGCAACGATTCGCCGGCTGGAGGAGGAGACCAACGCGCACGTGCAGTGCAGCGGCGGCGCCATCACGCTGACGGGCACGGAGGAGGCGGTGAAGTCGGCGTATGAGCGCGTCGTGGCGCTGCGCCGGACGGAGCGGACGGTGTCGGCGGATTTCAAGCGGCTGCACTTCTTAACCTCCCCGATCGTCGCACCGTCCGAAGTGGAGGAGTGGCAGACGCCCACTGTGCGCTCGCCGACGCTGATGCGTCGAGGTTCCTCGTACATCACACCCCTCGAGGCGGTGCGACGCGCGACGCAGTGCGACCAAGTTGTTCCGCTCCGCGCGGAGGGCAGCGTGATGCTGCGCGGTTCACCGGACGCCGTGAACAACGCCTACAGCCTGCTGAAGCTGCTACTCCGACACAACGAGCCCTTCTCCATCAACGTGGCGTTTCTCGACATCCTGCGCAGCTTCATGACGAACCGTAACAGGAAGTGGGACGGCAAGAACCTGTTCGATTACATACCATCTCTCTTCGCCTCTCCGGTGCGCATCGACGTGGACTGGGCAGCGCGGCGGCTGACCGTCAGCTCCTGCAGCGAGCACGAGGCCCGCGCGGCGACAAGTAAAGTCGTGGCCTGCCTGCGCGACTACAGCGCCACCCACGTGCGGCTTATCTCGCACTTCCCCGACTATGCGATGGGTCGACTGCTCGGGACGCGTGGATCGACGATTCGGCAGCTGCAGGAGGCGACCGAGACGGAGATTATGCTGGTGCGAGACCGAGCGCAGGTGCAGGTGCTGAACGCTGCCGGGGATGTGGAGAAGTTAGAGTCGGCCGTGCACGCCATCCGCGTTGCGGTGTTTGGTGAGGAGGAGGACGAGGACGAGAGCAACAACAAGGAAGACGGTGAAGGTCTTTCTCGCTCCGCCGGGGATATGTTCGCTGCACAGACACCCACGCACCGTGGAGTCGCAGCGTAATAACAGGAGGAATTTAACTGCCAAGGTCTCCTTATTTTTTTTTACTCCCTTCTTCTTTTATTATCGTTTGGCAAACAGCAGAGTTTACGGCTGCTGTGAGCTTCATTGACGGGTCATTCCTCTTATTTTTCTTCTCTTCAAACGGCCGCCATCACATCGCTTTTCACTCTTCGCATACAATCTCGTAAAGGCAGAGCTGTGCTCTCTTTTCGTCAGCTTTTCAACCGGATGATTCCCAGTCATGGTGGCAGTTTTCTTTTGCTATCTTCTTTTTATTACTTTTCTCCTTACCATTGACGCATTGACTCCACAGCAGCATTTTCATCTCCTTTGTGTTTGGTGCGTGTGTGGGTGTGTGTGTGTGTGTGTGCTTGCGTTTGTCGGCCTGGCTTTGTCGGTTCCGTGTCGCGTGCGTGCGTCTCGAAATGCTTGTCGGTGCGGTTTTCCTCACTGCACGTACACACGCGTACACACACACACATGTGCACGCGTTCACACGCTGTTGCCGTTCATTTTTCTTCTCTTCTTTGTTAACGTGATTTGTGAAAATATTAAAGTATGAAAAGGTGGTGAGTACAAAGTAGAGGGGAGGACGGTTTCTATTCGTCTCCGCCACGAGGTGACAAGAGCCACTGGCGCCTTCCTTTGCTACTGGATCTGTTCTGATAACTCCGTGCAACAGATTCGACTCTTGCTGGTACTTCACGTAGATTGCTCGAGGATGATGCACCTTTCCTGACTGCATATGGACGCAGCTGTCGACGCCGTCTCGCTGAATGGTTCTACGATGATGGCGCGGAGGTTGGCATCCATCGTTGTTGTCTGTTGTCCCACCTCTCTTCGACTCCCATGTGTTCTCTCCCCCTATTCCTCTACCCCCTCTTGCCTCCCCTGCACCTGCTATGGGGCAGCACCGTCCCCTCGACAGCGCTGTGCTTTGCTATCTTTGCCTTCTGGGGGTACCTTTCTCGTTCACAGCCCGCCGCAGCACCATGTACAGCGATCCAGAGGAGCGAAAGCAGGAAGAGGCGCGGCAAGATGCCGCCGCCGTCGCTATCCAGCAGCGATGGAAGCAGCATCGGCAGCAGCAGTGCCTCCGTGAGCGGGAGGCGGCTGCCCAGCGCAGCCCGTTCGGCTCGCCGCACGCGGCACCTTTCGTTCACTTTGAGGGCTACGGCCTCCATGGGACTACCTCGGGGGATATCGATAGCGTCTCCTCGCGCAACGCCGGCGGAGGCGGGGACGACACCGCGGACACCCTCCACTCCGCCGAAGAACAGCGTGAGGTCTGCATTACCGAGTACGGCGACTTGCTGGCGGAGCGCGAGGCACTGCTGGACCGCAACTTAAACTACCAGCAGATCTTATCCCGCCACTACGCCGAACAGCGCCGGCGCAATGGCGAGGAGGAGGTGACGCAGCTAACGAACCCGGAGGCGGAGGGCGCGTATTGGGCACTGGTGCGGCAGGTCGCCGAGGAACGTCAGCGCGTGGCGGGTCGAAGTGCGGCCTTGAAGAGAGACTTGGAGCTGCAGCGGCAGCGCTACGCCCCGATTATGGAAGAGGCCGCGATGCAGGAGAACAACTTCCAGCAGTACATCCAAGAGCTGGCGGCGAATGTGCGCTTTATGCGGTCGAACCGGCCCATCCCCGACAAGACGATCTCCGAGTACGTGGAGCGGGAGGCGAAGGAGCGGGCGGCCATCCACGCCGCGCGGGTGCGGTATCTGCAGCTGAAGAACCGCCTGCAGCGACTGCGGCGGGCCGCCAAGGGGCGCGGAAACAGCGGTGGTGCAACGTCCGCCGCCGCGGCAGCCGCA
The DNA here is from genome assembly GCF_001293395.1 of Leptomonas pyrrhocoris. NCBI lineage: Eukaryota > Euglenozoa > Kinetoplastea > Trypanosomatida > Trypanosomatidae > Leptomonas > Leptomonas pyrrhocoris. Next base: position 54,427 of record NW_015438373.1, read on the forward strand.
CCACCGCTGAGCTCGTCGGCTGCCGCGGCGAGTGCATCGGACGAAAGGGAGCCAAACGGCGCTGATCATCACATGTTTCTCATCGATTTTGAGCAGCTCAAGGTGGAAAACACAAACCTGAACGAGAAGATCGAGGAGCGCTCGGAGGAGGTGCTGAAGCTGCGGAATAAGGTGACGAACACAATCCACATCGCGACCCACGTGCGGGAGAAGCTGGACTGCGTGCGGAAGGAGAACGCGGAGCTGCGACAGAGTGTGGCGAGCACCGATGAGGAGCTCAACAAGGCACGCGATCAGCTGGCGAAGTCGAAGCGCCGGCGCGATGCCCACCTGCGCGCCAACACTCGAATGAAGGAGCGCATGCCGCTCGTCGGCTCGCGTGATCTGTTGTTGGACTACGAACGGCGCAAAGGCGTCATTCGGGAGTACCGCACCCGCCTGGTGCAGCTCACGGACCGGCACAGAGAACTGACGGACGTCATCCATCGGCACGAGGCGTCGATGGTGACGCTCCAGCACGAACTGAGCCACTACCCGCAGTAGGTGTATGTAGATGCTATTTTGTGTGCCTCACCCCTCTTGTTGATGATGTAAAGGGAAAAGGCTCTTTTTTTTTTGGGGGGGGGAGGGCCAGGTGCGTAAACACTCGTGTCGATTTGTTCTCTATTCTTCCTTTCTCAGATGTATTCAACGTGTATGTCAGTGATCTTTGCCGCTCCCTCTTGTCCTTCGTTTTCTCCCTCCCAAAAGGGGGGAGGGGCGCGTGGCGTCGCTCAATGGAGCCGCGTTCTTTTCCAACCGCGGCGACGAGTGCCAGCGACAAACGAGGACATAGGATGTGAACTTGGTCAAACGCAATGTAAAGCTATAGGAAAATAATAATAAAAACAGCTAAAAGAAGGACCTTCAAGCTCGTTGACGCGAGGCCACTGCCTTTTTGCAGCGGGCTCCCTTGGCGATATGAAACGCGCGGAGTTTAGAAGAGAAGCAGAAGAAGAAACGAAAGAAAGAGCCTTGAAGCCGCCCTATTCCTGAATATGTAGCGTGCGGCTTGTGGGATCGAAAACCTTCCATCGAGCACGTTGTTGCCCCTGTGGCAGTAACTGAATGTCGTCCACCGTCGGCTCGGCGTTTCTCCTCGCTACTCCTCTCTCTCTCTCCCCTCTGTTCGGGTCATCTTCTGCACCTCAATATGAATGAATAAAGTGGGTAGCTGGTCATTCACGGCTCACAGCCTGCTTTGCTGCGAACACCAACTCAAGTCGTTATTAGTAGCATTACTATAACTAGTGCCACCACACTTCTTTCTTCCCTATTCTGTGATATAGTGCTCTTTGTTCTCGTAGCTATCTACGCTGATCTCCTCTACCGCGTGTGTTCTGCGTCAGCGCCTCAACAGTATTTGGTGGTTTATCGGAAAGTGTGTCTCTTACGTCTTTATTATTATTGTTGTTATTTTGCTTGTTTCGTGGAGCTTCGTTGTCTTCTTCTTTTTTTCTTCTTACGTCCGTCCTTTTGCTTTGCGATCGCGATTGCCGCTTTAGCTTCTTCGCTTTGCCCCTCTTTTAAAAAGCGAGAATCGCCCTAAACGGAAGCTGCACGATGCTCTCCGACAATAAAAACCCCTTCGAAGCGGAGTACCAGCGGACGGCGTCCCCTGCAGCCCCGGCGACGCCTCCGCCGCACCTCTCTCCACACACCACCAACTCCCCAACGAGGGACACAGCGGCGACGACAAGCACCACCATCCACGGCTACGACACAACGATGACCACCATCCACACCGGCAGCAACGCCGCCTCGAATGACGCCGCAACGGTGGAGATGCTGCCGGCTGGGCATTCCGTCTTCACGCCGTTGTCGTCCCCGCACGCCGCCGTCGCCAGCGCCACGACGCTCAACGACTCCGTCACGATCCACGTCCAGGCCGGCCACCCCAGCCGAGTCGTCTTAGCCCGCTTCCGTGTCGACCCGGCCTTCAAAGGCAAGGAAGTGGTGCGGGCGATTACGTACTTTCCGATCACGACGGAGATTTTGGTGGACAACGACGCGAGTTTTACAGTGCCGGATATCCCACTGGACGCGCCGCACCTGACGGGCATCGACATGGGTGTGAAGCGGAGTGACTGGTCCCGCGGCAACTCCGCCACGGTGGAGCGTCGTTACAGCGAGGTGGTGGACCTGCGGGAGCTGCTCACGTACCAGTTCCCCACCCTCATCCTCCCGCCCCTGCCGCGCAAGTCAAGTGTGGGCGACATCGAGACCTACTTCAGCGCGTCGGATGCCTTCGCGGCGCAGCGGCACAAGCTGCAGTTCTTTCTGTATGAGGTGGCTGCCATGCCGGAGGTGATTTTCTTTTCGGAGTGGGTCGCGCCCTTCTTCCTCGACCCGCGAGACACCTTCGAAACGGGGACGCTGCTGCGCATGCGGGCCGCCCTGCGTGATGTGCGGCTGGCCAACCGCGCCTTCCACGAGTGCAGCCGGCGGCACCGCAGCTTCACCGACTACACGGCGAACAAAATCGCCGCGAAATCGAGCAGCTTCGTCCGCTCCATCGCCGGGTTCTTCTTCTCATCGAAGAGCAGCGACGAGTCATCGGAAAGCATGCTAGGCGGTGGTGGCAGCAGCAGCAACATGCCCGTGCCCACAACGTCGTCCTCTGGCACCTACGACTGGACCTACCTCCCGCCCGAAGCGAAGTCCGACGCCTGTGCGTGGGTGCGGGTGTGCGAGCAGCTTACCCGGCGTCAACAGGCCATGAAGGAGTCGTCGCGCTGCTTTGAGAAGTACTTGGCGTCGTTGACGCAGACGAACGATGCCCAGCTGATGGTGGCGCAGTCGTTCGAGAGTTACGAGTTCACCCTGCGCTCCACGCCGGCCTTTGCGTCGCTGGGCGAGCAGCACCACCTCGCGGCCCGCCTGATCGATGCCGTCTCCATGAAGCGCCGCGACTTTCTCGAGCGCAAGTACGTGAACGTGTGCATGCGTCTCAGCTTCGAAAGCAACCTGATCGATGCGGTGCTGGACGCGGTGGACACGGTCCTGGGGCAGTATCAGTTCCTCTCCAGCGCCCAGCTGATGAACACGCGTGACCGGACGCAGGAGGAGGCACTGCGCTACACCCAAGCGGTGAGCCGAGCGCTGCTGGTGGACTACCGGGATCGCTACAAGTTCAACTACAACAAACGTATGCGCAATCTTATTCGAGAGCAAATCGCCCGCCCGTCGTACGAGCTCGCCTCCGCCGTCGAGCAGGTGACGCGAAGCTCGGACTTGCTGCGTGAGGTGCAAGACGCCTCCTTCACGGCGGTAGACGTGCAGGGCACCGCTGGAGCGTCCGCTGCTTAGACAAAATGAGAAAAGGAAAAAGAAAAACAGGGGGGAAAGTGGGTCATAATAAAGACGCAGACGACAGGCTGCACCGGCGTCGTGTGTGAGACGCCTCCTCTGCCTGTTTGCTTTATCTGCGTGTGTAGTGTCGTTTCTTGGAAAGCGGAGAACGTGCTCTTCAGTCTCCGCGGTGTCTCTCCGTGGGTGTGTGTGGCTGGGCTTTGAGGGGCTGCTCGACGGAGCGAAACGAACGGCCCCGCGGTGGGGAGGAAAAGAATGCTGTTGTGCCTCCGTGTGTGCTCTTCCTCGTTCTTTTATAGAAGCTGCTTGTGAAGTCGTCTTTGCTGCGCTTTTGAATTAAAAAATTGCTTTTGTTTTGTTTTGTTTTTTAGGATGGACAATTCGCGGCGCCTCTACCGTCATCGCCAGCCGCATTGTCCTCAACTTTTCCTCTTCTTCTCTGACGTGGTGGTCGATGTAGTCGCTTGTGTGTGTGTGTGTGTGTGTGTGTGTTTGCGGTTGTTGTTGTTGCTGCTGCTGTTTTGCGGCTCCCAGAGGAACTGTTCCCAAATGAAACGGCGTGCTTTGGCGTTGGGCTTACTCTCTTCTTCCGCCAAGTGTACGCGGCCCGGTTATGCAGCGCGTTGTGGAGAAGACGCAAAGCGATGTCGGAGTGGCTTCAGGGGTGGCGCCTCTCCTCCCGCTGCTCCCTTCCCCCTCCCTCGCACCTCTCTCCTTCAGCGTCCTCCTACTGAGGGTTTCTTTTTTCCTGTCCGGCGAGACGCCCAACGGCGGTGATGCAGCGGCCGCAGAAACACCTCGAGCCGCAGCCTCTACCCCGCACTTGCACAGCCACCGTCTTCCATCTCCCTTCGTATTCTTTCCTCTTTTCTTCATATATTTGTTTCTTCAAATCCTCAGCGCTGCGGAAATTCCCACGTTTGTACGAGAAACGAAGAGGCGGAGAAAACAAGAAAAGGACTCTGCACTCGGTGCCACTTCAACAGCGCACCAAGTGAAGGTGTTCTGCGGAAGCTGCACTGCAAAGCGGAGCGGCCCCACGATCATAGCGTGTGTGTGAGAAGGTGGGTGCGTGCTGCCGCCTTATAGAGAAGTGTGGCCGAAATTCAGCAGAGCTATTTTAGTGTTATATTTGTGGCGCCTGCTGGTCACCCGGACCGCGCACCCGTCAATCCGGAAGTGCCACGCGTCCATAAACTCCTGCTGTACGCGCTGACGCCCTGATTGGTCCAGTGGTGTCTCTTTCATAATTTCTCCTTCGTGCAATTCTATCTCCCACGCGGAGTAAGCCAGTCCAAAAAAAAAAAATGGAGGACCTCTTCGACGTTGACGCGACAAACCAGCGGCAGGAGCCGGTGCTGGACGTGACGAGCCACGCCTTCCAACCCAAGAAGTACATCCAACGCGTTCTCGCCGGCGTGCCGCACGCCATCTTCGAAGGCGAACTCGTTGACAAGGTCGGCCAGGCAGAGGAGGACACCGGTGAAGCGCTCAAGCAGCTCATCCGCGATAACCTTGCCGTCTTCGTGAACTCCAAAGACGCGATGGACGCCGTCTACCACTCTGACCAGGAACTGTTTACCGGGGAGGCGTTGGACGGCATTACGAACTCGTTTAAGAGCGCCACCGGCAGCTGCGACGCACTCGTGCAGCCGATCACCGCCACCTTCGTGGAGGTGCAGAAAAGCCGCAAGAGCCAGGACATGCTGGATAAGCTGTTCAGCGTCTTGGGTGTCCCCGGTGCGATTTATGGCTGCTGTGGGGTGAAGGTGGCGTCACGCCGCGCCGCGACCATCGGGGCGTTGGGAACGTCCGACACGAGCGATATCGAGAAGGAAGACGGCGACGCGGCGGACGGCGAGGGAGCGGCGGCGGCGAAGGAAGACGAGGAAGGGGAAGAGGGAGAGGAGGGCGAACGCGATCGCAGCCGCAGCCACAACGAGCCACAAGACGGTCCGAGAAGGAAGACAGCGTCTTCGCAGCGCGGCGGCGCTCCCAACAACGACGACAGCAACGTGGATGATGAGGAGGAAGAAGACGAAGACGAAGACGATGAGGCCGGTGATGATCGGAGCGATAGAGACGTGGAGGCAGAGGGGCGGTCGGGCCCTGGGAGGCCGTCCACCGTGCACGGCACCCTAGAGAACCCGGGAGGGACGACGAACCTCGCTCAGATCTTCGTCTTCACACAAGATGAAGAAATCTACTCCTGGTACGGCACCCCGCTTGTCCGCCTGAGGGACGTCGATGCGCGTCGTCACCACGTCGAGGAGGTCAGTAACTACGAGACAGCTATTTTAAACCTGCGTCGGGCCATGTTGTACGTGGAGGAGACCTACTCCTTGATGGATGGCACCATGCTGGCCGGCGAGGACGGCGATGTGCCACGACCTACGCCTCCACCTGCTGCTGCTGCAGTTGCTAATGAGAGCCGAGGTGCCCCTTCTCCAGGTGGTCATGCTGGTCCTACAAGTGGGACTCCTTCCCCCGCTCCACCACAGACAGCGGCGACGGCAACAACCACCGCCGCTGCGTCCACCTTCAGCACCGCGCGCCGCAGTACGTTTGCTTTCAAATTTGCGCTGGCGCTGCTCCGCTCCGCGCTGTATCTCTGCCGACAACTCGCGGAAGAGCTCGTCTACGCGAACCCGGCGGACACCGTGCTGATTGAGGACACGCTGTCGATGATGATGGACGCGAGCATCGCCACCGTCAAGCTGCGCCACCTTTGTGGAGTGCTGCAGCAATCGATGGAACCTGGTCAACAACAGCGGAACTCCTTGACGAAACTGCGCACCCAACTCAGTGCAGCAGCAGCAGCAGCAGCCACGACGGCTACAAACGCGGCTTCTGGAGCATCACCGCTGCGGGAGCCCGTCAACAGCAACCCTTTCGGGGCAGCGTCTCCGAATAACATCTCCGGCGTCTTCGCCTCCGCCTCCTCCTCTGCCTTCGACTCCTTCTCACCGGCGTCCGGCAACACGTCGAGCGCCACTGCTGGGGTTACTCGCGCACGTCGCCGCACTGCAGCCTACCTGCACCCCGCTCAGTATTTCATCTCCATAGTGCAGAGGCAGCACCGGCACCTCTTCCACTCCAGCGCGACGGCCCTCCTGCAAGAGGCGAATGCGTGGATGTGGAAGGCGCAGACGGACGCCGCACGCGGACTGGAGGAGCGCCACCGCCAGCGCGAGCAGCAGCGAAAAGTGCGCGCCGCTGCGGCGAACGGCGTCGACACCGCTGAGGACGCCGCCTCGCCGCTGGGCACGATGGGGACCCTTGGGCACAACTTTGCGAACTCCTTCATGGGCGCGAGTGTGGCCGCGGACGGCGGCTTCATTGGCAACTCGAAGGACTCCTTCTCGCAGGACACATCGTTTGGGTGGGTGAACAGGCGAGGCGGTAACGGGCAATCCTCCCGTGCCGGAGGCAGCGACGCCGCCCTGCAGAGCCTCGGCGCCAGCAACGGTGGGACCGGCAGAAGCAGCAGCAACGCAGGCGCACAGCCGCAGCACGCCAGCCTCGTGCCGGAGATGTTTGTCGCACGCGTGCTAGACGCCTTCAACACGCCGGAGTCTCCCTTCTCTACAACGACGGAGTTTAAGGTAGGCACCTCTGACATGGACGCGGTGCTGCTTTCCAGCTGCCTGCAGGTCCGCATGCACGCCGCCTCGCTGCTGAGTCAGCTCTTCACACACGCGGACGTTGAGTCGGCCGTGATGGCGCAGGCGACGTCGCTGAACACCTTTGCACTGCGTCTGTGCGCCGAGTGCGTCGGCACGCTGGAGCACGTCGTCGGGTCGTACTGGGGCGGCATCGCCACTACGCTGCACGCCGGTGTGTTCGACTTTGTGCCGGATGGAACGTTGAAGGACATGCTAGCGGAACTGCTCGAGGACGACGACGACGGAGAAGGAGAGGCGGCTGGCGCCGCGACGGCGATCGATGTCAACGGGTTGCAGCGGTCTCCCTCCACGACGCTGGGCAGCCATGACGGTGGCGGCGTGAGCACCATGCACTCCCGCATCCCGAGTGCACTGGACCGGTCCGACTCGCACCAACGCGAGCGCGGAGACGCACCTCCCACCGCCGGCAACGTCGACGGCAGCCGCAGTGCAGACACGCGGATCGCCGGCATGGGGTCGAGCTCCTCCGATCCGCTGCCGCACCTCCGCTTCATACCCACCCTGCAACAGGCCTTGCAGAAGGCGCCGGCCAAGCCACACCCGTCGGTCCCACCGCGCCCCGCCTCCCTGCGCGACATCTCCATCCAGGCAGTTCACCAAATGATCAGCGCCGCCGCCAACACCCTCCTGTCGCTTTTTATCACCTTCATCAACAAGGGCGTGGTAGACGGTTTTGTCGGCACGATGGCGCGCTACCGCGTGAGTGACGCCGCACGCTACAGTCGCAACGAACGGATGGAGCTGCACGCCGCGGTGCTGTATGAGGTGCTGCTGGGGCAGTGGGAGCGTATGATGAGCCTCGTCAGCGACTCCGTGTTGCGGCTGAAGATTGTGATGGCCGAGTCGAGCAGCTCCGCCACCATCAACTCTGACAGCCAGGTCGAGGAGGTCGGCAACCTTCTGCAGGAGCTGGAGGTGCTCCGCTCGACCTGTCTTCGCACTTACCTGCACGGGGTCGGGGTGCTGAGCAAGGCGTACCTGACGATGCTGCCACTGCTGCAGCGGCGCACCGACACCTCGCTCGACACGCGGGTGCGCTCCCGCGTGAGCCGCGACTCCGTCTCCTCCAGCGTCGTCCACAAGCTACTGAACGTGCTGGCGGTGGTGGTGGACCGGTGCGTGCCTTTCTTCACGCGCGACGCGGAGGTGTTCGACAGCGTCGATCTCTTCTCCGTGAAGGCGGAGAACCTCCTCGCGGAGGACGACGACGACGATCACGCCTCCCGCGGTGGTCGCGGGGGCGTCGGCGGGAGTGGACGGGGTGGAGTTGCAGGGCGGCGACTGCGAGTGATGCGATCGCGTCGCGGCGGTGCCACCGGGACGGCGTCTCCGTCCTCCACCGCAGCTGACGGCTCCCGTCGCCCCAGCAGTGCCGCCGCTATAAACGTGTCCCCTGCGCCGTCCGTGGGCGGCCCCGACACCGCCACCGACCCCGTCTCCGCATTCCTCGCCCAGTTCCACAGCAAGCTGGTGATGGAAAGTCTGCAGGACCACGAGGAGGTCGTCCTGGCGCTGCTCTCGCACCTGCTGCTGGCGTTTGTGGACATGCTACAACTGAAGTGTCGTACCGCGACGACGGACGGCAGCGTGGCGCCCGAGGAGCGGGAGCGCAGCGTGGTGGAGTGCATGGCTGACACCCTCAGCCTCGCTACGACACTCACACCTATTCTGATGGAGCACCTCCTGTCACCCTGCTTCTTTGAACTCCTCGCGCGGCAGCTGCCGGAGGTGGCGTCTAATCCGGCAGAAGTCGCCGCCTACCTCCAGAACAAGCAACAGCAGTACGTTCAGACCTATCTCTCCGTCGTGGAGGAGCACTGCCAGCTCGCCGTTGATGCCATGATGAACACGTACTTGGCGCTGGCGCAGCAGCCCATCACGGACCTGGTGCGTCGGCAAGGGTTTGTGCAGCCCCTCTTCGACTGGCAGCGCGTGTCGCCGCACACGACGGCGGCGGTGCGGCCGTACATCGCGGATGCAATCGCCTGCATCGCCCGCGCGCACGAGACCCTCAACGCGATTCGACAGCCGATTCTCGGCAGTGCCGCCACGCAGCGCCTCATCGCGCACCTCGCGCGTGTGTTCCTCACGTCGTTCACGAGTGACATCAACGTGTTTGAGCTCTCCGTGGAGTGCAGCACCAACTTCCTGGTGTTGGGGCTGACGCTGCTGGAAGCGGAAGCGCTGACCATCTTGAAGGTAGTGGACTCTGTCATGGACCACGCGGCGGCCAACCCAGCCTCCAGCGAACTGTCCACTGAGCTCGTGTTGGCGAGGGAAAGCCTGTCGACCTTCGCACCGGCCTTAGGCGTCTACGCGAACTCCGTTTGCGAGACTATCACAGCTACCTACGGCCGCGAAGGCGCATCCGAGGCGGCGCTCGCCGTCAGCTTCTTAGCACGCGACAAGCGGCAGGAGCGGCGGGACAGCATGGTGCAGGCCGCCGTCCACACGCTCGGCTACACGCTGGAGGCCATCAATGTGGAGCTGGAGGAGTCCTCCTTGTCCAGCGCGGGTCTGCTGCAGATGCGCAGCTCCGTGACGGAGAGCATCGTGCAGCGGCTGGAGCACCGCAACGAGGGCTACGAGATGCGCCGCGCCAAGGCAGCCCAAAAAGAGCAGGAGAGGAAAGACGCGGAGAAGCGAGCGAGCTCGGCCGCGAGCGGCAGGCGTAAGAAGGCAACGGCAGCAGCAGGAGTCGATACCGCCGAAGAAGCGGAGGGCACGGCTGGACGGCGTCGTGTTGTGCGCCGACGGCCAGATGAATTGAAGCCGCTGGTGTCCACGGACACGGACGTCGCAGGCGAGGATGCCGGTGGTGCCGTGCTGACCCCGCGCACGGCCCAGGAGAACAAGGAAACCTCCAGCGCCATCGCGGCGGCCAGCAACGTCTTCCAACTCGCGCAGGATCAGCAGCACAGGACGAAGGGACGGAAGGTGCGAAAGGTGCGGAAGGCCGCGGTCGCGTTGGACGAGGGTGCGGCAACAGACGCGGCGGCACCGACGTCAGAAACCTCTCCTTCTCCGCTCCTCGCTGCCGCTGGTGCTGCTGCGACAACAGCGAAGGCACGCGTCACACCGCCCACCGCCAACCGCGGCGGCAACGACGCCGACGACGCAGAGGCGCCATTGCGATTGCGTTCGGCGCGACGGCCCCGTCGTGGTGCTGCTGCGAGCGCCAGCGCAGAGGCAGACAGTGTCGCAGAGCCGCATGAGAGGCGCGCCAACCGCTTCCGTCGCTCCAACGTAGTGTGATGCGGCACACATGGTACATGATGTTGTTTTTGTCTTGACTATTATTGTACTTTTGTGAGGATGGCGATGGTTGGTATTCGTGTACCTCCTGCTGTGGAAAGAATGGGACGTGCGCACGTGTGGAAGAAAACAAAGGGAAAAGGAAGGGCTTTGCTGTGTTGCTGTTGTCTTCATGTGCATCGTCCTGCGCGTGTCTCGTGAATTATTCGATGAGAGCCGTCACGTGGATATTCGGTGTGCATCGTCGCGTGAAAGGCCAAAATCAGTTTCTTCGTACTCCGTTTATTTGTCTGTTTTCCCTTTCGGCCTCCTCCATTACGTCTGTTGTTTTATCTCTCTCTCCCCCATCCTTTCGTCGCGGAAATGGGCGTGATAACCCATCGATGCGGTGAAGGCTGCTGTGCGTCTGCTCCCACCCTCCCCCACTTCTCCACCACACCTCTTTTGTTTTTCTCTTTTCTGGTTTACCTTTGCGTCTACTCCGTCCCCTTCTGCGCGAACGCCTGGCCCCTTATCGACCTGTGAAAGCCCAAACTCCTTCCGTGCTTCACCCCTCCTCCTCTCCCTCCCCCTCCCCTCTCCCGCGCCGGGACGCACTGCTGACATGGCCGCCAACTGCATCTTCTGCAAGATCGTGCGGGGCGAGATACCGTCTGCGAAGGTGGCGGAGTCGTCCAAGGCCTTCGCTTTTATGGACATCGGCCCCCTCGCCCGCGGACACGTCCTCGTCATCCCGAAGACGCACGCCGCCTGCCTGCACGCGCTAGATCTGGAGAGCGCCGCAGATGTTGGTTTGTTGGTGGCGAAGGTCTGTCGTGCGGTGGCCGGCCCTGATGGGTCGACGCAGTACAATGTTCTACAGAACAACGGGCGCATGGCGCATCAGGAGGTTCCGCACGTACACTTCCACGTCATCCCGAAGCGGGACACGAGCACCGGTCTGCAGATTGGCTGGGACACGATCAAGGTGGCGCCGAACGAGCTCGCTGAGGATGCGAAGCAGTACAGTGCTGCCATCGAGAAGCTGCAGTAGAGGGCAGCTGGGCTGTGTGGGGTAACTGTGTGGTTGTGCCCTTAAAGAGACGTCGTCACTCGCTGTGTTCTTTATTATTCCTTCGCTGCCTTTTCATAAACAACTCTTCTTGATTTTGTCTATCGTTATCTTACGCAATCCTCTACTCGCTGTTGACGAGCGTGGCGTGGTGAGCCGCTCATTTCCGTGGAAGCGTTGGTGTCTTATCGAACGAGTCGAGCTCAAAAGGGGAAAAGGATAATCCGCCGCGCGTCACACCCAACCAAAGGAGTGTTGAGTGGGAGGGGATGAGAAGAAGAGAAAGTTGTGCTGGCTCTTCATCCTACACACACATATATATATATATATATCGCAGATGTCTCGAAGAAGCTGCCGAGCGGTTTCGGCGTTTCATGCAGCTTGCGTCGCTGGTGTGTGTCGTTTCCTCGTTATTACTATTTTTCTGAAGAGGCTGCGCTTCTGTGTACTGCCGTTCCTATTAAATGTGTATATGAGATATGGTATTTGATTTAAGTCTCTTCAATCCTCTCTCTGTCTCCCTCTCCCTCCCCTGTTCTACGTACACACGCACGTAATGCTGCTCACGTGGCGCCGCCATCCAAAGTCCCACGGCGACTCTTGTCCTTTCTCCTTTTCTTCTTTACGTAACATCGATACACACACGCACACGCGCGAGCGCTCATCAGAATGGCTCCCAAGCGGCAGAACGACGAAGCTCTCCTCGATGCCCGCATCAACGCGAACCGCCTCGAATACCCGGAGCAGTCCCTCGTCCTGGTGGCTCTCATCGCCTCCTTCCAGCCGGTGTACTTCTCGCACGCCATCAACGGTCTCGACTGGCACCGTCTGCCGAACCTGGTCTTGTACGTGATCATCACCGCCTTTACAACGTATATGCTGCGCCAGGCGTACGCCGTCATGGTGCAGAGTGAGTTCTGGGGCCGCCAGCGCCACTTCGCCGAAGTGGCCGACGACAAGGCGAAGCCGCTGCGTCGTCTGCGCCTGCAGGTCGCCGTCGGCTATACGCTCTTCTTCTTGAACAGCGTCTTCTTCGTGGTGAGCACCTGTCTGATGGCGTACATATTTCGCCACAGCGACCCGCGTGCGAGCTACATCCTCTCGCCCACACTGACGGCAGCGCTGCTGTGGCTGATTGCGCAGAAGAACGAGGAGACCCGTCAGCGCCGCATGCGGTCTCACAAGTAACGCCGAAGCTGCCGGGCCCAAATATGAGGAAGAGAGATCCGCGATCACAACAAACAAAAAGGTATAGAAGGCGAAAGAGAGCGTATGTCCGTCCGCGCTTTTTGAACTAGGGTTCTTTGGGCTATTCATTTCAATGAATAATCCTGGTTCGGCCAGGTGCGCGACGGCAGCGCATGAGTCGGAGTGTGTTCTTCTCCTTTCTTCTTCTGCCACCCCTGTTTCTTTTGCTGTGTTTCTCTCCTTCAACGTTAGCAGCAACGCTTCGAGGGGGAGGGGGGAGAGAAGGGTGATGATTCCTTCTTGTGAATGTTTGTTTGTTTTTGTTTTTGCCGCTGGTGTGTTTCTGAACATTATTTCTTCATCTACTTGTAGTGTTCTTTGTCTTCTTTGTTTCTAAGCGTTCTCGCCAGTTGTTTGTAATGGCGAAGGGCATGGCATGATGCGCGACGTGTGGGGTTGTGGTAACTAAAGCTGTCGCTCTCTCTCTCTCTCTTCCAGCGGTGACAGACGATAGAAGAACACAAGACGAAGTACGGTTCAACAGGAGGGAAGGAGGGAGCAGAACTCTGGATGCGGTCGTGCCGTGCCGTCCTTCGCATCTGTCCCTCTCCCAATTCACAAAGGGCAAAGGAGGTATTCTTTTTCTGCCGATGCGTGTCGTACGGAAGCAGTGCGTACTGCAGGAGCCAGCAAGCGCCGCTCTTCTCTCCATCGGTTCAACAAAGCTGTTGCGGATGCGGAGAGCTCGAAGGCAAGTCAAGTGCATCAAGTTCACCTGCTAAGAAATCTCTCTTCTTGTTGAGTCACGGTATTGTTGTTGGCTTCGAGTTTGCCGAAAGAAGAGCTGCCATCGACGCTGTCTGACACGTATGTCCTGCTGCTGTTGTATTCTTACGGTTCATGAAATGCACCCCCTCCGTTCTCCGCCTTTGCGCTACTTTTCTTTCTCTGTTTCTCTTCTTTTCACAAGAGCCATTCTTTCTCTTGGACAGCTCACTCGCCGTGACGACTCCGCACCATCCGCTGAGCACACGAGAGCTGGTTTACACATCTCGATCCATCACGTACAGCATCACCTATCTCCTGTGTTTTACAGGATCTCCCACATTCTTTTGCGTGTATTTCCGACCGTCATCGACCGTTCTTTCTTCTTTATCCTTCTCCTTTTCTGCGTCGTTGTTGCTGGCTCTCGCGCTCCCTCCCTCGACCCCACCGTTTCGGAGTAGATCTTTGCCAGCATCTCTGAGTGTGCTGAGCACACAAACACACGCGCGTTGTAGATTATTTTACCTCTACGCTGGTTTTGTTCTTCCTTATTATTATTATTATCTTTCAAGCAAGACGCATTTCTTCTCCTTCAGCACCGCAGCACGCTTCATCGTCTCTCCTCCTTTTTTTTTTAGCGGTACGGCTTCCTTTTTATCCACTTCCACGGTTTCTTTGCTGGTCGTGCTGACCTTGTTCTTGCAGCTTTGTTTTTCTCTTTCCTCTCTTTACTCCCTATCGACGTAAGCAAGCGAAGGCACCGGCCGCACCATCCGTGTGAGCGTGTCTTTCCAGCGTAGACTCCTCCGGTTTTTTTTGTTCTCGCTCCACATACGCCAATACACGCGCGCACGCACGCATGAAGGGCGAGCTCTTCGTTCTTCTCTTTCATACTGTACCACGATTCAACGTGTGTGTGTGTGCTTGTGCTCGCCATGTCGGACAGCGCCGCTGCCTTCGCCAACTTCCCGAGTGAAGCGCGCGGCATTCTGCTCGCCAAAACCTACCAGCCCATCTCCCTCCACACCGCCGACGTCCACGTTCTCTTCTCCGGCTACGCGGCGCAGGTCACCCTCTCACTCGAGTACGTGAATGAGACCAATCAACTCGTGCAGGCGATCGCGGCCTACCCGGTGCCCCCGGGCTTCCAACTGCAGTCCACCACGCTGACCGGCCCCAACCGTGCTGTTGCGACGGACGCCTATCAGCAGTCGCGCGCCGTGCGGGCAGCGGAGACGGGCAGCAAGCTGCCAGCCAAGTCGTTGTACGACACCATGACCGCCGCGGTGGCGACGCAGACGGTGCCGTGGGACCTCAGCCCCGGCGACGCGGTCCGCATGACCTCCGTCTACCACGCCCCGCTCGCGCAGATTCAGCGGCAAAGCGAGATCGCCTTCACGATGCCCACCTCTCTCTTCCCCGCCGTGGTGCGCCCACCCGAGGCGCAGCGCAGCTACGTCAAGACCGCGACCACCACGGCCATCGCCACCGACGACCGCAGCTGCCTCCGTCGTGATGGAAAGGCCGGGCGCATGCACGTCACAGTCGAGGGCCAGCTCTACCGCCCCCTGCGTGGCACCGTCACGCTCGACAAGGGCGGCTACGTCATCGAAACGGAAGACCCGGCGGAGCTGAAGGTGGCCTACGTCGGCGACTCGGGGTTCTGTCTGACCTACCAAGGTGCCCTCCCGACCAAGGCGTACACGCAGCAGGCCCTCACGGTGCGGGCACCGGTGGGGGAGACGGTGGAGCCGCTGCGGCTGCACAGCGTGACGGTGCCGCCGACGGCGACGGACTGCGGCGCGGCCGCCGTGGCGCTCACGATGGCGCCGACCTTCGCGAACTGTCCGGTGAACGCGGAGCTCGTCTTTCTGATTGACGTGCACACGCCGGCGATGGCGCAGGACGTGGCCGCGGCCGTGGCCGCGGTCATCTCGCCCACTCTCTCCCCCATGCCGGCCTCGGTGCACGCGAATGTGCTGATTTGCAATGACACGCGCCGCAACGGCTGTGTGGCGCTCTTCTCCGCGGGCAGCGTGCCCCTTGCCTCGATCCCGCAAGCCTCCGTGCTGGCCTACATGAAGGAGGAGATCGCGCAGAACACGACCAAGGTGAAGAAGGGGAGTCTGGTGCCGGCGACGGTGTACTCCCCGCAGCTGCCGGCCGTGCTGCACGACGTACTCGCCGGCTACAACGTCGCGACGGCCGTGCCGACGGGGTACGTGCGAAACGTTATCTTGCTCTCCGACGCAGGGGGGCTGGCGAAGGCGTCGGAGAGCGCGACGATGATCAGCGACGCGGCCACCTTCGCTACCAACACGCGTGTCCACTGCGTGGCGCTCGGGCCGACGGCTGACCAGGCGACGCTCGAGACGTTAGCCGTCACAGCTGGTGGGCGCTTCCGCTGCCCGGCGACCACGACAGTGCCGTCTAACAGTACAGCCGCTGCCGAGAAGTGCGACCTCGTCTTGGCACTGCACGAAGTGCTAGTGGCGGCGGCGGTGCCCTGTTTGGTTGAAGTGCGAACAACGTGGAAGCTCGCGTCGCCGTCGCCGGTGGGGTTGGTGCGGCTGGCCGCGAACGCGGATGGGACCAACCTCCCGTGCATTCCACGCCATACGAAGCGCGTGCTGTATGGTCTCCTCATGCCCCCGACGCCCGCCCAGCAGCAGCAACAGGCAGAGCAACAGATGGGCAACAACGCTTCGCAGGGAGAAGGCGGGGCGCGCGAGAGGGAGGACCTCACCCCGCCGCAGCTCAACGTGGGGGTGACGGGGCGTGTCGGAAACTTAGCGCTCGAGTTCACCGCTGCCACCCTCATCACGCGCATCGCGGACGCACAGCCGTTGCCCCCGCCCGTGAGCGTCGCTGCCGCCGCGGGGGGCGGCTTCGCAGAGCCACAGCAAGACGCATCCAGTGAAACACGCACCGCCGGTTCCGATGAGAGAGCAGGAGAGGAAACGCAAGCACCGGCCGCAGGGGAGCTGCGACAGAACGAGCCGCATTCGCAGAGCCCGGGCGTGCTTTCTGTGAAGAACCTCACGTCGCAGGAGGGCGCGGGCGTAAGCCCCTCACCGATGCGTGACAGCGCGTCTGCTGGTTCGGTCGGCAGAGCCTCCGCCACGTCTCCGACGCGCACCCCAGTCAAGCGCAACGGCAATACATTGCTTCTGCACACCGCTGCTGCGGCCGCCCGCATCGCGTTCTTAAGCAACGGCTACCACGTCGTGACCGCGAGTGAGGCGCTCGAGATGATTCAGCTGTCGCAGCGGTGCATGTTGCCCTCCCCGTTCACAACGCTGACGGATGGCAAGGCCCCTCTGACAGTGGAGCAGAAGAAAGGGAGCGTTGTCTACGCGCCTTCTGTAGGTGCCAAAGCGCAGATTGCGGTGGCCATTCGCACGCGACAGGCGGAGGTGGCGGCGACGGCGTCGTCCACGTCATCTCGGTCGGGTACAGAGGGAAAGGGTGATAGTTCTCCCGAGAAAGGCAAGCCGAAGACCGGCAAGAAGGGCATTAAGGACACTGCTTCGTTGTTCTCCATGCGTTAAACGGCGTTGCTTTGTTTTCCCTGAGAAGGCAATAAAGGCACGGAAGAGAGAGAGGCACCCGCAATCAGTTCGGCATCGTCTCCGCGATGCGCGCTCGTCGTTACTTCCTTTTCCTGCTGTGCGTTATCGCAACTATTTGTCTGTCTCCCCTCTCATGTCTTTCTGTGTGCGTGAGGAGAAGCAGCCGACACGCGGCTCGCAAGTCGCTTCTCCATTTTACTCCTCGCGTTCTTATTTATTTTGTTTTTCTCTGGGCGTTCTTCCCCGTCTGTCCGTTGCCTTCTCCTTCACATTGTTCGCACAGCACATATCGGATTCCTTGCTGATTTCTTTCGCTACCGCGCCCTGTTTGCCGTCAGCGTATTACGACCCGGCCGTGATCGGTCGTCTTATTCAAGGTATTTCTCTGTGTGTGTGTGTGTGAGTCGTTTCCATGCTTTCCCGTGTGTGCGAGAACGTCTGTTTGGCATCGCCACGTTGCTCCTCCCTCACTCGCGCCAGGGGTCTCTCTTCTTCTGTTATTACTATTAACTCTCCGTCGCGTCCCACTCGGTGCGAGGGGCGAAAGACGACTTCAATGGGGCAGTAAAACGGTTGCGCAGAGTAGATAGGAAAGGAGGAGGGGGAGTGGAGGAGTGGAGGTTGCACGTTGCTGAGATAGTTGTAACTTTATTAGGTGTTGCTGAGTGAGATCGTTCTGAATACGTATATATGTCCATACCCCTCTTCATCGTATTTGCTGTGGTTTTTTTAAAATGACTCTCTGTCGATGCTGCCTTTCGTAGGACTTGCAGTGGCGTCTACTTGAAGGGATAAGTGGAGACCGTTAAAGAAAAGGTATGGTTGATAATAGTAGTAGCAGTACGGGAAGCGCCTTCACCTCCGCGACGAATGGTGCCTTAACCGACCGAGAAGCAAGAACGAGCCAGGAAGAATTCACGCCCGCTGCACCGCCGCTCACGCGTCCACGTGCGGTGACTCGACGACAACGCTTTTTCGCTGTCATCTTTTTTTTTCTTTTTGCTGCTTCTTTCCGTATGAAATAGCTATTGAACTCACAGACGAAGATCCAATAGTGTACTGCAGTACCGTAGAGCTTGGTGGTATCCACACGCCGCTGCGCTCGCGGAAAGGCGTTCGTCTGGCGCTCCTTCTGCAGCAACCTCTACTTCACTCCTCGTCCCTTTTTTTTTCCTTTATGGTGCTGCGAAGCCCACTCGCCCCTGGCGCACTCCCACCCACACACACACACTACGAGATACTGCGAAGCGCGAGAAGGAGACCGCTGAGTTCCTGCTCCTTTTTCTGCATCGAGGGGGAGAAGGGATCACGCAGGGAAGTCGCTCACCGTCGCTTCTCCTCGCACGCATCTGTGCCGGAAGCCGATCTTTCCCGCGTACACATTCCGTCGTTTGCTTCTTTCTTCCCTCCCTCCGTGGGAAGCTCCGCGTACATCCGCTTTTCACATATCCTCGTCGTGTGTTGTCCTCGATCGCTGCGCCGTTTGCCGTTACTATTTGACGACGACGTTCACGTAGAAGGAGCTCGGTTCTCCTTGCTTTTTTTCAATTGACTGATACCTATCACACATCGCGTTAAACCTGGGGTCTTTGAATCCGCTGTGTCACTCCTCGCTGCGCCTCTCGGTCGCTATAGCGTTGCTGTTTGCTCGTTCGTTGTTCTACTCCTTTTTCTTTTCTTTTAAGGTTGTCCGTTGCTGCTGGCTTGGCGTTGGAATAATTCGAACCTAAAAGGAGAAAAAAGCATGCTGACGCAAATAAACCAGGGCGGTAGCGGGTTCCCCGCTGATTACGGCGCCACAGAGCGTCCACCGGTAATGCTGAACAACCCTGGCACGAATGACTTTCCTGAAGACGACCTCCACGAAGTGCGCCTCAGCACCGCGCAGCAGGCTGTTCAGTCCTTTCACTACGGTACTCGCATCAAGAGCTTGCTGGTGCTGTTAATTCCCTTTCTTCTCACCGTGCTCTTCGCACCGCGCGGCAACAGCTCGTCTTCTCCCGCAGCAGCAGCAGCGGCGGCGGCGAACGGGGAGGGCGTCAACGGGACAAGAAAGCCGAAGGCACACGGCTTTCTCCCTGTCGAAGGCACCGTCGGTGGTGCGCTCTTCTGGATGGCCCTCGTGCTGGTGATCCCCATCAACACTCTCCTCATCGAGTACCTGGAAGACCTGGTGGTGCGGCACGACAGCCTGTCCCTCGGCATCGCGGTTAACTTGATCTTCGAGCACGCGGCCGAGCTGCTCTTTTCCTTCTTTGCGATGTCGTACTCGAAGCAGTCGCTGTGCTGGGTGAAGCCGCTGCTGCAGGGGTCGATTTTGCTGAACATGCTGGGCGTCCTCGGCGTGTCGATCCTAACAGCGCCCCTGACCGATGGCACCTCCGTTGATCTGGGCATCTCCTCCTGGACCGCCTTCAGCGCGAGCGGGCTCGTCTTCGCCACAACAGTTTTCGTTCTCCCGACAGTGTACGGCTTCACCGTTGCGGCGCCGGATGCCATCGATCAGGTCAACCGCCTGCACACCCCGTCAAAGCAGGTCGCGGAGCAGCAGACGCGCAACATGCTCTTCATCTCCCGCAGCTTAGCCGTCTGCGTGCTCGTGGTGTACGCGTTGTACCTCTGGAAGGTGGTGCGGTCGAACAGTAACTACTACGTCGCCTCGGACAACCCCAATGCCCCGTCAAGCCTCACGTACGCGCTGCAGTACCGCGAGCGGCTGCACAGCACGCAAGAGGTGGACTTGGGTAGTCGCTACTCTCGCCGCTTTGCTGTCACCGGGGCAGCGCTGTGCCTCCTTGTGTTAGTTGGTCTGTGCTACGTCCTGGTGGCGACGTTGATGGCGGCCACCAAGGAGGTCACCACCCTGCCGCTGCCCTTCACGTTGGTGGTCCTCCTCCCGCTCTTGTTTGAAGCCAACGGCGCGGCGGCTTCTGTGTTGATGGCGCAGGTGGGGCGGCCGGACATCGCCGCCAGCATCGCGTTCTCCTCCATTGTGCACCTCTACATGTTTGTGCTGCCGGTCGTCGTGCTGGTCGGGTGGGCGGTACTGCAGGTGCCGCTCGAGCTGTACTTCCACCCTTTTCTGGTGTGCTGCTGCTTCATCGCGGCGCTGGTGGTGGCGCAGGTGATGGTGGCGAGCCGGGTGCGGTGGTTGGAAGGGGGAATGCTGTTGGCGCTCTATGGTCTTATCGTGTGCATCTGCCTGCTTGGTCGTTGGCACCTCTGCACCGAGGAGTTTTCGTAGGCTCGGGAGAGAAAAGCTGAGGCATCGGTTTTTGCCATTGCTAATGGATGGCGGCCACATCGTTGTTGTTGTATCTGTATCTCTCTCTCTCTACCTTCACGTTGGCTACGGTGACGATTCCTTCGTGCGTACAAGTCGAACGAGAAGAAGCACCCTCAAGAGGGAAACTGCGAGAGACCGCGAGAGCGTCTGCACCTGTCTTGTCTACCACGCTTGATGATGTATATATGCGTGGCAAAGGGCAGCGGGATGTCCGCGTAATGGGAGACTCCTTGTTCTGGCCGTTTCGGTGTGATCGATTGCTGGCGATCTCACTATCCACCTCGGCCTACATGTGTGCGTTTACTATGCCACTTCTTTACGCCACAGGAACAAAAGCTGCTGCATCATTATTATTATTTGTTCTTGGTTTTTCACTCCTCTTCTTTCCCTTTTCGCTCTACGACTCCGTAAAGCTACACGCTTCTAGTGTGCGGACTCTCTCTCCCTAGTTCGTGCGTGCGTGTGTGTTTCCTCATCTCCCATCGATCAACATTCTTTTAACTATTAAGAAGGTGGGGTGGTGAAGACTAAATCTTCGGTGCATCCTCCGTGTGCGTGTGTGTGACTGTGAGTCTGTGTAGGAGGGAGAGGGTTCGCCTGTGAAAAAGCAAAGGAGCGCAGCGTGGCGTCTACGCCTCTTTCTGACTCGCCGCTTTGGCCTCTTGCCTGTGGTGCCCTCGTACGCACCTCGTCGCATTCGTTCTCTTCTGTTTCCCCTCCTTAATAAACCATTTTTTTCTAAAGGTCTATCTCTCCTCTGCGTTTGTAACCCCACAGGTTCTCGTGGTTATTCTAGAAGCGGCTACCTGTCCTCCTTCCCC
>NW_015438373.1:75421-82805 GCF_001293395.1 Leptomonas pyrrhocoris
CCTCCTCCGCACGCATGGCCCTTAGCAATTTGGACGAGCCGTTCCTGCACCGCAGCTGCGTGCAGCTCTCTTCCGCCCTGGTCGATCCCACCGTCCTTACCACCGAGGAAGTGAACGCAATTCGCTTCGCGAAGCACCACGCCGGCACCCACCCACGAGAGATCGCCCGCGCACTCGTCTGGCGTGTCGTGGACAGCGCCGATGACACCCTCGACCAGTCCGTCAATGAAGACCGCGCCGGGGCGTGGAGTTTGCTGACAGCGGTCATCAAGGAGTGCGGCGACGCGAACAGCGAGATCTTCCGCACCGCCCTCGGCGACCAGATCGCCGCCCTATTGCCCTACCTCGTGGGCTACCGCTGGTGCACGTCGGTCCGCAGCATCCAAGAAGAAGGACTGCGCAGCAGCGCCAATATTGTGCTGAACTATGACAAGGTCATCCCGTCCTCGCTGATCAACGGCTTCAGCCCGCGCAACGTCGACGTCTACGCGGTGGGACTCATGAAGCAGCGCTACCGCAAATTTCTGTCCACCTGGAAGTCCGTGTGGCGGCCGGACGTCTACCAATCGCTGCGGGACATGGTGAAGCGGGTCGAAGGGCAGGGTAACTTCCTGCCTCCGATGGCGGATGATCTGCTCATGGTGCCGGAGGCTTTTCGGGAGAGTCTGTGGCGGCTGCGACGAACCGCCCCGCGGCCGAGCATCGCAATCGAACTGCTCCGCAACTACGGCTGGCCGATGGTGCCGGTGCCGCGTGAGAATAACAACACCGTGCGGGCGACAGCATACGAGCTGCCGCAGACGGAGGCGGCGCTGCGCCAGCTCGACCCGGCGATGCACCCCATCGTGTTCCAGTGGCTGCGAACGCTGCGAGAGAAGCAGGGCGGCTGCCCAGCGTGCGATTACTGGGACCACACGGAGAGCCGCTGCCCGTGCGAGGTCCCCTTCTGGCGCTCACCCAGTGACGAGTCGGCCATGAAGTCACACCGCGCGCTCGTCTCGACAGCCACCGGCGGGGCCGCGCTGCCGCTGCTGACGTACGTGCAGGCCGCCCGCATTCTCTACTCCGCCAACGTGCGGCTGCCGCTGCGGGTGCCGGAGGTGCTGGACGTGGTGACACGGCTGATTCGCGATGAGAAGCCGTACGAGGAGCTGCTGGCGGCCTTCGACACGGTGCGGGGGGCCGTGACAGGGCCGCGGGAGCGTCACGCGCTGTGGCGCCACGCCTCCTACCAACTTCTCCCCTCCAAGACCGTCTTTTCGAAGCCGAACGACGACACGGCGAGCCCGTCCATGCACAAGATCCAGCACCTCTTTGAAAGTAACCGCCGCTTTAAGGAGTGGGAGCAGCTATCGGCCGCTGTGGATGTGTTGGACATGTGCTTCCGCCGTCGCGACGTCTCTGCGCGGACGCGGCACGACCTCGATGAAGTCCGCGCCACCGCCTCCTTCTTCTTCTGTCTCGTGGACGGCTCCCTCTCCGCCAGCTTCAACCCGGCGACGTACGCCCGCGTACCGGAGGAGGTGGAGGCGTTGGCGGCGCTGAAGGACAACCTGTGTCGCGTGTGCCTGCAGCCCTTCCACACCGCCGTGAACTGTCCGCAAGTGCACGTCGACGAAGCAGCTGAGTACCGTCGGCACAGCACCGGCCTCAGCGCGATGAAGCCGCAGATTGAGGAGTGGGACCTGCAGGTGGCGCGGCGTGTGCTGGAGGACGCTGATTGTCTCGTGATGAAGTTCCCAGCGGAGGCCTACCGCGTTGCTGCTGCGATGGAGCGCATTGACAACGACGACCGCCCTGCGAAGGACTTCCGCAAAGCGGAGTTGCAGCTGGCGGTGAAGCTGATCCACGAGCGCCGCGTCGCGGTGTGCCCGGAGTGCAACGTGACGGGCCACAGCCTGCGCTCCTGTGAGCGGCGCGCCTACCGGGCCGTGAAGCACGTCGGCCTCTTCCCGGTCGATGTGCGGTTGGACCCGCACACGCTGCGCCAGGCGCTGCGCCGCTACAGCCGCGATGACCCCGTCTACGGCGAGCTGCTCGACGCCCTCGACTTGTACAGCCACGGTGGGCAGCTCCTCCCCGCCGCCTTCACCAAGGCGATTCGAGAGATGGACGACGCGCGTATCCCGCTGGCCGCTGCCCGCTACGCCACCGACACCGTTCAGAGCTTTCTGCTGTATAGCAACTTCACCGACTTGCTGCAGCACCTCCGTCAGCTGCGCTCGGCGCGGTTCCCGGAGGTGTGCATCTTCTGCGACTCCCTCCATCACCGCAGCGAGGACTGCACGCGGTGCCGCGCGGACGAGCGGGGGTACCTGCAGGAGCTGCGCCGCACCGGCCTCACTCTCTGGACCTACCTTCTACACCGTGATGGGTACGACCAGCTTCTTCCATCCGATCACGCACGGGGGAAGGAGAGCGTGCTGGCGCTGGTCGACCAGTTCGAGAAGGACTACCGCCCAGGCGGAGTCGGCCGCTCGCGCTTCTTCAAGGACAACGATCTGCCCGACATGTCGCAGGGAAGCCTTTTAACGAACACGTACGCCTCGCTGGTGGACTCCCCGCCAACGCGCACCTCGCAGGAGCGAAAGCGGCCTCGTGAAGAGGGCCGGGCGGAGAAGGCGGATGTTGTCGTCCACCACCACAGCGCGGAAGCAGCAGCGCCGGCGGCGGCCGTGCCGGCAACTCCGTCCGACCTTCTCGGCGGCGGCAGCGGCGTGGAGGACACCGCGGGGGAGGCGCGGCACAACGCGCAGCTGACGGATCTGAAGGACTTCGCAGCGGACTCGATGGAGAGAGCAGAGGAGAGGGAAGACAGCACGCAGGGTGTGGAGGCTCCTGTGGTGGACGACGCCCTTGCAGGCCAGGAGCCCGTCACCAGCGACGCGCCGTCTTCGAAGGCGTAGCACTAAAAGAAAAACTACGGTGGTACACCCGTGCACCCGAGGCCGCGTGCTGGAAGGATGATGGCGTTGTAATCGCCCATTCACCACTTCGGCCTGACTTTGCCGTCATCATCGCTAAATAAGCGCGAGTGTCTTTGCTTGTCCCTTCGTTTAGTCTTTTCAGCTGCGTACTTTGCCTTGCGTTTCCTTTTCTTGGTTTTAAAAATCGTTTTGCAAAGGAGCGGGGGGTGGCTTCCTCCGTCAATGGGAAGTCAACTGGTCTGTGTATGTTACTGGGTTGTGGACGATGATGTGCGCTGGTTGTGAATGTAAATGCGCAGAAGAACATATATGTATACTGCCTGCATCACCAATTGGGTCTATTCTCCATAGAGTGGGGTGAGTTTGTTTGTGTGTGTGTGTGTGTGTGTGTGCGGCAGCAGGCCTCCCATGCGAAGGCGCGTAGTCTCTGTGCGGCTCATCTGAAGACGGCGTTGGTGTGCGTGTTTCTTGTGTTACTTCTCGGTCTTGGAGTATAACATTGATTCTGTTTTGTCTCCTGTTTTTTGTAACTCCTGTCGACGTACCTTCGTCACAAACCCCCCCCCCCCAAACGAAGTGCGAGGAGTGCAGACAGTTATTGCTCCTACGAGAACTCAAACCGTTGAGAGTTGGTTGCCGTCGTCGCTGCCACCGTCTCGTAGGATGAAGTGAATGGCGAGGCAGACGTCGCGAAGACTGGGAGTTGTGTGACGTGCATATCTCTCCTGCACACGGCGGGCGGGTGTCCGCAGCTCCTCTTTTGTCTTGGGACGTTGCTTTCTCCATTTATTCGTTTAGTTGTTGTTGCCGCCGGTTTAGAAATGTCATGCTCGCGTAGAACTTTTCTTTTCTCTTTTGAAACCTTCGCATACCGGCTGGCTATCGTGACCGTCGATCTGCCTCTTCAACTCACAATGTTCGTTGCCGCTTCTCTTTTGATGCCTTTCCCTGCTGCTACCGTCTGTCATTCCGTATCGCACCCCTCGGCAGTTCGAGGGCTCACGTGCTGGCAGTCTTCACTACCCGCCCCCACTTTTCACCTTCGCAGTTAAAGCGTACACACCTGGGTAAAGCGATAGGCCCTCAGTGAGTCCTCTGTGCCATCAGCGTGTCTTGCTTGTTTAGTTATTACCCTGCACCTGCCCCTCAAAAAAAGGAAAGGCACGTCAGCCATGCATAAGAAGTTGCTCCTCTTTGGTGGGACTGGCTTTGTGGGGTCGGTGGTGGCGCAGAAAGCCCTCAGCCGCGGCTACAAGGTCGTCATCGCCACGAGAGGCGGCGTCCCCCCGCTCGGCTCGCCGATGGACGAATTCGCCAAGCGGGTGCGCATGATCGGTGGGCCGGCGGCGGCACGGGAGGCGCTGCACCTGGCACAGGGAGGCCGTCTCCCTTCCGCCGACTCCTCCCCTGACTCGTCCTCCGTGTCTTCCTCCCCTTCCGTATCCATACCGCGCAGCCCCGATGCGCAGCGGCCGTCGGCGGATCAGCTGATGCGCATGGTGCATCAGATGGAGGACGAGACGGCGCTCGAGTTCGTCAGCATCGACGCGAGCAGCCGCGATCAGGTGTTCCACCTCCTCCACGATCACCCCGACGCGACAGCGGTGATCAACACCGTCGGGCTGCTGACACGCCACTACGAGGAAGCCCGCCAAGTAAACGGAGATGTGATGTCGAACATCGCCGCAGGGGTGTACCACCCAAAGCTGGTCCCTGCCGTACGGAAAGTGGTGTACGTGTCCGCAGAGCCGTACAACCTCTACTCGAAGCGTATACTCGGCAGTAAGCGAATGCTGAAGGGGTACTTCCACGGCAAGCGCATTGGTGAGAAGGCGGTGCTCGACAACTTAGGCGTGAAGGGCGTGGTGCTGCGCCCCGGCATGATCTACGGCACCCGGCAAGTCTTTGTGACCTCCGCGACAAACCCGAACGCGGTCACGACGCTCTCGATCCCGCTAGGGTGGATCGGCTACCCGCTGGACAAGCTGCTGACGGCCGTTGGCGGTCGAAAGCTGCTCACGCCGCCGGTGGACGTGGACGTGGTCGCTGAGACGGCCGTGCGGGCGTGTGAGTGGGCGAACAACGCGGCGCTCGCCTTTCACGGTATCTGCGATGTGTACCGCATGCATGAGATCTGCAACACGGCCGATCCGTCGCTGGAGGATGTCGTCAAGCCAGCTGCGGAGACGGTGGAAGCGGCGGAGGTGCCGGCGAAGTAGTGGGGTTGCAGCTGACGGATACCATGGCACCGCTGTCGAGGCTGCCCTGATCGGCGTTGAGGGAGGGAAGAGAGACATAAGGAAGAAAAACACTTCGGTTTCTTCTTATCTTTTTTGTTGCTACTCGGTTGTCCGTCTCGTTGTTGTTGTTGAGGGCGAGCAGAGTAGATGTCACCCTGGCCTTTCTCGTCACATTCAGACCCACTAAATCCTTATCTAAGCATATATACACACACTTGCGTGTGCACGACGATGGTGTTGTTGACGCGCGTGGAGTTCATTTACTCCCTCAAAATACCCTCTTTGAGAAACGGGTGTAGGAGAACCAAAGAAAACGGTCGCCTCTCTGCTTCCCTCAGCGGCAGCAATCTTCTCTTGCGAGCCGCACGGTGCCTGAACCCAGCGGGCATCGCCCTCGCTCGATCTCCCCCGTCCCTTCTATCCAGCTATGTTCTCTCTTACGTTGCTGATGAATGAAGGGATGGGCCGCACGCACGTGGTTCGATATCGCAGTGGAGGTCATTATTGTTTTTCTCGAAAGCGGAAAGATCCATGAATATCGCTCCGGGAAACTTTTATTACGTGTTCTTTCGAAACCGAAAGAGGTGGTGTCGGGAGGATGCTTTAGAACGACGAGCGCAGCACGCTACCATCGCACCCTCTCCTCGCCTTTCTTCTCTCTTCTCATTCCATTTTGATAACTCGATTCGCAGCTTCATTCCTTTCATTGCTGGTGGCTGTTGCGTGTCGTGTTAAATTGGTTTGACGAAGCCAACCCCATCGCATTGAGTGCACCACGGATATACGCGTCAGATCCTCCCTCTTTTTC
Organism: Leptomonas pyrrhocoris; assembly: GCF_001293395.1. Taxonomy (NCBI): domain Eukaryota; phylum Euglenozoa; class Kinetoplastea; order Trypanosomatida; family Trypanosomatidae; genus Leptomonas; species Leptomonas pyrrhocoris. The sequence continues at coordinate 81,397 of NW_015438373.1, forward strand.
TCTCTCCGAAGTGTGACGGCCGTCCTTTCCTTCGATTTATTATTGTTACTATCATTGTTGCTCTGACTTGTACGCGTTGTGAAGCCGCAGAAATGCGTCCTGCGGGGGCCGTCTCATGCGTCACGCGCGGCTGCGGCTACGGCCGCCCGCCCCCTCATTCGCACCTTCGCCTCAGCGCTGCTGTTACCGCTGCCATCCCCGCGGCGTGCTGCCGCTCCTCGTCCGCTTCTTCCACCCCTCCCCTCTCGGCCCTGCAACACTCCATTCGATGTCTCTCTCAACAGGCGAATCGGTGGCTGGACAAGCTCCGCTACGGCGCAGAGAGCGCGCCCTCCCTCGGCTCGTGGGAGAACGCCTACGAGGACAACGCCATGGGCACTCGTAAGCTGTACTGCAAGGCGTTGGTGTGTGCCTCGGGTGGGGGTCGCATGGCGCGGGATTGGATCGCCGGCTGCGCCGCCCTTACCAGCCCGGACCCGTCGCTCATCTACACCGCTCTGCAGCACAACGCAACGGAGGCGGACGTGGAAGAGCTGCGCGAACACTTTCTGATCCGCCTGCTCGCGCGAGAGGAGGGGGAGAAGCGGGATGACGGGCGGCGTCAGCACCGGCATCAGCAACAGCAGCAGGGCAGCGAAGGCGTGAGAGACGGCCTTGTACGGCGCAGCGGGGTGTGGACGGAAAAGCATGCGAGCGGCGGCGCGGCTCCCGTTGCGAGAGCAGCGGAGGAGAACAGCAAGGTGGAGCGTGAAGTGCTGCGAGATGGTGAGGAAGCGGACGCAGAGGAGGGGCTGCCGTCCGCGGCTGGAGCCTCCACCAGCACAGACCAGACCGCCACGACCGTCTCTCGGCAGGAAGAGGAGCTGCACAACGATGGCGACGATGAAAGCGGTGAGCAGGACGGTGATAACGCCGTGGCGTCGATTTCGCCGGAGAGCATCCGCGAGGCCGAGCACCTCCTCCTCCGCCGCTCACCCGAGGTGCGGTGTTTTATGTACGACGCCATGACCGCGAGCCTCTTTCACAGTAATGCCGACCTGCGCGCGGTGGAGATGGCGCGCCGGCACACCTTCTGGATCGGCGCGAACGTGTTTGGCATCTCGTTCGACGAGCTCACCCTGCTGTGGCGCCTCGTGGAGGCGGAGTTGCTGCTGAAGAAAGAGAAGATCAAAGTACTCGGTCAGCCGTGGAGTGAGTAAGATTCTTCCTATGCCTGTTTACTGCTGTGTTTCTCTTTTCCTTCTAGTAATACACGCATCAGCGTTTCTGCCTGCTGTCTCCGCTTCGCGTCAGAAGCTGTAGTCGGCAGCCACTCATTGCACTGCTGCTGCGTGTTCGCTTCGACGATTCTTTTATTAAGTGTTTGGAGTTTCCTATATATATATATATATATATATATATATCTACTG
>NW_015438373.1:83244-113736 GCF_001293395.1 Leptomonas pyrrhocoris
TATATATATATATATATATATATATATATCTACTGCGAATGACATCGTTGCGACTCACCGCCGTTTCTGTTCAAATCCACGAGCTAGCTGTGTTTGGGCACGGCGTTGTACGCAGTCGAAACACGCTGCGGCACGAGGCGTCTTCTCCCAGCAGTTCGCTTTCTTGTTGTTATGCGGGAAAGGAAGCGGTGCATCTCAAAAAATGCCGCCCCCAACTCAGGTCGCGCTCTTATGGCATTTTGTGACGCCTCTTCTTGCTGTTCTTGTACGCTGATCTTCCTTGAATTCGCCGAAGTCCCCACCACCACCACCGCCGCTTTCTCTTTCCTTTGCTGCCATTCATCTCGCGTACACTTCAAACTCCTCTGCCTTCGTTGGAGCACAAAGAGTCCTTGTTTGTTTTCTGTTATTTTCTGCCGTGTACATACACACTCCCACGCTTCCCCGCACTTGTTCTACGGTTGTTCACTGCCGTCTGCGCAACAGTCCTGCTATCGACGCCATGTCGCACCGGTACGACTCCCGCACCACGACCTTCTCGCCGGAGGGGCGCCTCTACCAAGTCGAGTACGCCGCGGAGGCCATCCAGCAAGCCGGCACGGTGATCGGCGTGTGCACCAAAGACGGCGTCGTCCTCGCCGGGGAGAAGATGGCTCCCCATCCCCTCTTCGACAGTGAAAACATGCAAGACAAGAATACCGGCGGCGAGAAGGTGTACAAGATCGCGGAGCACATCGGCTGCAGCGTGGCCGGCGTCACGTCGGACGCCTACGCGCTGATGAACTACGCCCGTCTGACGGCGCAGCGACACCAGTACGCGTTTCGCGAGCCGATGGCCACCGAGGATCTCTGCCGCACCCTCTGCGATGAGAAGCAGATGTACACCCAGTACGGCGGCGTGCGTCCGTACGGCGTGTCGTTCCTGCTGGCGGGCTGGGACCGCTACTACGGCTACCAGCTCTACTCGACGGAGCCGAGTGGGGACTACAGTGCATGGAGCGCACACGCCATCGGTCAGAATGAGCAGATTGCGCAGTCCACCTTGAAGAAGGACTGGAACGAGTCGATGACGCTGGAGGACGGGATGTTGCTGGCCCTGCGTGTGCTGAGCAAGACGATGGACACGGCGAAGATCGACCTGGATCGAGTGGAGATGGCCGTCCTGCACAAGGTGCCAGCGCCCATCGAGAGCAAGCTGCTGGACCCGCACAGTCACCATCCGAAGACGGTGCCGGAGTTCCACATTCTCGCGCGCAGCGAGCTGAAGCCGCACGCCGAGCGCGCCGACCAGGCTCGTGAGGCCGAGGAACAGGCCGAGGCGGAGCGCGAGCGCCAGCAGGAGCAGAGGCTGACGTCGTAAAAATTCGAGAAGGTGAGGAAATGTTTGTGAGCTGGAAAGTGACGGAAGAAGGCGAGGGGAAAAAGAACCACTTGATTGCGCAAAGAGCGATGACTTGAGCGTTTCTGTGGTGATGCATCGCATGAGCGTACTCCACATTTCTGTTCTACGGTGCGTTACCTCCTGTCCTTCTTCTATTGTGTGTTTTTCCGTTCCCGACACGCCTTCGTGTGGGTAAGCGAGTCCGCCCAGAAAGCCGTGCTCTCTGTCTCTCCCTCTCTGTTCTGTTGGCGGGCTCTCTTCGTCTTTTTCTTTTCATTATTACTATTGGTTGTTTCAACAGATGCTCTTGTGGAGCTGCAGACGATGCCGATGCGTTCGCAAAGCTGTCGTTGTTGCTCTTTGCTGAGGCAGTCCTCTTCGCGGGACACGGAGGTGTCGAAGACGGACCAAACCAGGGAATGGCGAGTTATGGCGACTCTCTTTCTTTCTCTGGAGGTTTGGTGTCTGTCGCTGTTACCGACGTCGGTGGTTTTAGGAAGTAACGGCGGATTATTGTTATCTTATCTCTATTGGTGGTGTTTTCATATATACGTGTGTTTGCGTGTACGTTTCCTGCATGTCAACTGGGGTGCCGAACTTACCGAAACTGTTAAAGGGAAAAAACTGCTTTCATATGCAGCAAAGAATAAGAGCCCTTGTTGGCTCGTATTGGGTTCCCTTGTGGGCGCCGGCTAAAGACCCGAAAGGGGCAGATGAATGTCGAGGACGTCTACGCGCACTCGAGCATTGCCGGATGCAACACGACGAGAGATGGAAATGGGAAAGAACAAAAGAAAACGTTTTCATGCGCCTGGCGTTGAAAAGAGAGAAGAATGCAAGCGAATAACACAAAATCGATTTGCGGAGTCGCATGCTGGTCTTCGCCGATTTTCTTTGCTGTGCTTTCGCCCCTCCGTGCACCACGAAATCGCTGCTCCACGCAGACTTAGCAGTCTTTACGAGACCTCTTTCCAGCGCTACTGTGCATGTTCTTTCTCCACCTTTCCTCTTCTTCTGCTAAATGCCTCCTCTTTTTTTTTTCTCCTCGCGGTGAGTTGGCATACGAGCGGGGTGCTCACGCCGCCATTCGAAGAACTGCGCTCCACAAACGGGCAGCTCCATTGTACACCGAAGAGGAAAGAAAGGAAAAGGGAACGTTACAGAATCAGGGAATTGTTTGATTATTGGTTTGTTTGTGTGTGTGTGTGTGTGAGGAAGTTTTAGCCGAGACTCTCGTGTGCACTGTGTGTGTATATATATATACCTGCCGTGTCGGGCGACGCACAGGTAACGTCGTTGCGGAGACGCAGAAGCTGTCCACTGTAGCGGCGTGACGTCCTCACTGGACGCATTACCACCGCACAGCATTTGGAGCTCTTTAGGAGTGAAGGCAGCTCATCACTGTCGTACGAAGGAAAGGAGCATCTGCATTGAACAACTTAAGGAACGCGCTTTGTTTGTGTTTTGGTTTTTGTTGTTGTTGCTGGCTCGACACATTCTCGACGGTGTTTAGCAGCGTACCGCTCTTCTTCCTCTTCTCTTCGTTGTTTCGGGTGTTTTTCTTCTTTTCCTTTTACGACAGCGGACGGCGTTGGTGCCAATTCGAGAAGCGCTTTCGCTGTCATCCTTTTTCCACTCCGTACTTTTTCTGTTTCCGAATTCTACTCCCTCACGTACAATCTCTGCCTTAGGGAGGGGGGGGTAGCGCGTGTGTGACGAAGCCATTTTCTTCCTTGTACGCGACGGCGCGCCGCTCACCCGGTATACACAAAAAGTTCGGATCTCCTGTGTGTGTCTCTCTTTTCCATTTTCCCCATAAAAGACATCTTCTTCGCTGAGTTTGCCCTTCCTTTCTTTCTGGTATTTTTCCGTTGTCAGCTGGACTGAAAGAGAAGGCGCCCTTTGTGTGTGTGTGTGTGTGTGTGTTCTCTCCTTCATTCACCGCCTCCTTTGCGCTCTGTTCTACCATTATTCGGTTTTCTCTTTACAACTCCCGTTGTGTTTCCCTTCCTGCTGCTCCTATGCATCATGTGCGCGAGCGTGGTGCGGCCTCCGCGCGCGAAGGCGGCGATGCCACAAGCAGCTCGGTGGATATCGCGACGCAGCCATCCTCCAAAGCTGTCGGCATGAACGACGTGGTCAGCGGTGTGCCGAAGCACCAGAGCGAGCCCACCGCACTGCCGGAGAGCGGCGCGGGTCTCCCCGGCGGCCCGGCCGGTGTCCGCGCCCGCCGTCACGTGGAGGTGCTGTTCCACCCCGAGCTGCGGCGGACGAAGGAGGTGATTCGGCGGCCGGAGTGGGTACGGCGCACCGGTGAGGCCGTCGCCCACCGCGGCTCCCTCAACACGATCGCCCTCTTTGGCCTCGTCTTTGCGAACTGCGTGGGCGGCGGCTACGGCTTCGAGGACGGCATCGGCGCCGCCGGGCCGCTCATCACGCTGATCGTGTGCATCCTTCTGCCGTGGATTTGGGCCCTGCCGACTGGGCTGGCCGTCGCGGAGCTGTCCACGGCGGTGCCGAGCAATTCCGGGGTGCTGATGTGGACGAACGCAGCCTTCCCGCCGTTCATCTCCTTCATGTGCATCCTCGCGACGATCTTCATCACCTTCATTGGCAACGCCACCTATCCGAACCTGACGGCGCAGTACGCCGAGCAACTCGGCCACCTCTCCGCCGGCCCCGTCGCGGCGGTGAAGATCGGCGTGGTCGTCTTCTGCTGCGCGCTGAACTGCGTTGGGGTGGAGATCGTCGGCAGCAGCTCGATTGTGCTGTGCGGGATCACAATTCTGCCGTTCTCCCTCCTGACGGTCATTCAGCTCTTTGGTCACGGCTTTAACAAGGCGGTGCTGTACGTGGATGTGCGGAAGGTGGACTGGGCGGCCTTCTTTTCCATCATCAGCTGGAACTACGCAAACATCGAGAACGCCGGCGCCGTCGTGGAGGAAGTGGCGAACCCGCGCAGTGCCCTGCCGAAGGCCATGATCATGTTGCAGTTCAGCACCTACGTGGCCTACGTGATGCCCATGTTGGCGGGTGTGAGTGCCATGGGCCTCAATCAGGACTACTCGCAGTGGAAGGCGGGGCACTGGCCCGATGTGGCGAAGGTAATCGCTGGAGATTGGCTCAAGTACATGCTCTTCTCCGGTGCTCTCCTCAGCGGCGTCGGTTTTACACTGACGAGTATGTGCTGCACCAGCCGCCTGCTGGCTGGCATGGGCACGATGCAGATGTTCCCCAAGAAGGTGTCGCGCATAATTGGCTACTACCACCCTCGCCTCGGCACGCCGATCCCTGCCATCGTCATCAACTCCACCTTGACGCTGGTGTTTAGTGTGAGCATGGACTTCACGAGCGTCGTGGCGCTCTGCCAGTCGATCTACTGCATCCGCATGCTCCTCATCTACGCCGCGCTGGTGAAGCTGCGGATCGAGTACCCGAACCTGCCGCGGCCTTACGCGCTGCCGTGTGGGACGTGGATGGCAGCGCTGTGCCTCCTGCCGGCGGCGTTGTTCTCCCTCATGGCCTCCATCGTGTCCGCCATGTCGTCGCTGGCGATCGGCATCGCCCTCGTGTGCTTTGTGGTGGGCGGCAGCGGTCTCTCGTGGGTGTACTGCCGAATTTTCGCCCGCAACGGCTTTCAAGGCGTCATTGTCCAGTGTGAGGTGTCGTCCGACGAGGACGGCGACGGCGGCGGCGGCGGTGGCGGTGCGGCGAGCGCGGAGGACGGTACGTTGAGCGAGGGTGTCTTCTACCACGACGACGATGCGAGCGTCGATGAGGACGGCGGAGGAGACTTTCTACTCGGCATCTTGCCAGCCGCCACGGCAAGCCCAACGTCCGCGACGCAGAACCCAAACGGCGGTTTGACTATGTACAGCAGTGGACCTCCGCAGGTCTATTTACGCCGCGGTGCGACCGACCTGGACGCCGTCGGCCCGGGTGAGGAGGTGCGCGACGTGGAGTACACAAATCATGAAGTTCCGCTGGACACCAGCGCCGTGGGATTCAGCACGAACCATAGCAACAGCGTCAGCAACGTCAACCTGAGCAACGCCGCGAGCAAGTCTCCGTCCGGCTTTGGGCAGAGCAGCTTCCCGGTCTTTGCTGGCAGCCTCAACCGTGGTCCGGCACTGCGCCACCGCCACCGCACGCGCAGCCTCGGCGCGAGTCAGAACGTCGTCAGCGGCGAGGACAGCGCGGAGGAGGGCGAGCACACGGCAGGGGAGTGGGTGACCAGGCCAGCAGGCTACGTGACGCCGTTGGCCGACTTTGGCGGACACGGTAACAGGAGCGGTAGCGCCAGCTTCACCACCTCCCCGACGCCGCAGCTCTCCGCTGGCGGCTTTGATGTTCCGCCGGGGCTGCCGCCGCTGCCGGCCACACGCGACCGCAGTCGTGGGGCGACGCCGACAGGTGGGCGCCGTAGTCCGCTGCCGCACGGAGGCAGTCAAGGGGCGAAGAAGCCGTCGGACGATTTTTGAAGAGCTCCTTCTTCTTTGTTGTTTTGCTGTAGATCTGTGTAGCGTGTCGTAAGTTGCATGCAATGGAATTCGTTTAACGCGTGTCACCCCACACAACGCCCTATGTAATGCCAGTGGCTACCCAGCAACGATGCATAGCAAAGGAGCGCTTACTGCGTTACCGTGTCCTCCTTGTTTTTGGTACGCGCTTGAATGCGCCTGTGTTTGTTTGTCTCGCCTTCTTTTTTTTTTAATGCTGCAGCGCCTTTCTTTCAGGGGTTTTTTTTAAGTCGAGTTGCCGCTGACAGCGGGGATGTCCTCTTGTCCTTCTTGGTGTGCGACGTGCGATGTGATGGCGGAGGGCAACGCAACCGCGAACGCTCGCAGAAGTGCTCGCCAACGAAACTGGCGTGCTGGTGAATCGACTCCTTGGAAAAGCAAGGTGTCTGCTTCAGGCGAGGCATCACATTGTTGCTCTTATCGAACGTACATAGAAATGGATTGAGCGCAAACATCTGGCTGAGATGAAAGAGACGGGCGGGGGGGGGGGGAGGGAGAGATGGGGGTAACTCCGTAAGCGCGAGTGTGCCGACGTGTTCGCCGGCAACCAGTGGACTCTTTCCTGTTGGAAAAGGAAAGAAAAAGTCTGTAGTCGCGTTCCTTCCACCGTCCACTTACGATATTTATTATTATTATTCATAGAGTAGAACTACGTATCGTATGCTTCTTTTTCTAAAGCATTCGACGTTGCTTCAGTATTGTATTTCATCTTAGGCTTTCTCCGCGGTTATGGTGTGCCGTAGCGTGCTCGACCTGTGACTCTTCATTGCTTGTTTGGGGGGAGACGGAACGAACATCTTCGTTCGCTCTCTTAACGACGATGATGACGATGATGTGTGTGTGTGTGTGTGTGTGTGTGCTGCTCAACTTCCACCTTTGATTTTGACTGCGTCCCCTCGCAGGCTCACAAAAAAAATGGAAGGGACGGAAAAAATGAGTTGAATGTGATTGGCAGCGGAGAGATTGGCGGATCTCGGTCATTTAGGGTAATGCTCTAAACTATCTTCTCCTTTTCTATTACCTCCTGAATCCTGGTTCTTCCGTATTCTGGTTTGCCTGGCACAGTTGCTTTCAGCATCGAGAGAAACTCCGGTTTTTCGCTGAAATCCACCCGCCCACCCCCGGTCCCTCCCACGACAGGGACCCATGGGATCCTTAAAAAGATCCATGATTTTTGTTTTCCTTGCACTTCGTAAAGCGATACTCTCTGAGAAAAAGTCCGACGACAAACACGACAGATAAAGAAGAACGGAATTGGGGCAGATACTAGATAGTGAAGAAACAATGAGTAGCCTTGATGGGGACATTGATGCCAGGTACTCGCTAGTTATGTATTTCCCTAAATGCCGTGCAATCACTTCGACTCTTGACTTCCTATCCTTCTTATTCCTCTTCGCCACGACATCATCATTTACTGGAAGGTGTGGCTCATCCTACTTATCATGACTCTTCACCTTCGTCGAGGCCCTTACCGTGCAGAAGCATCGCCATCGAGCCGCATAAAGTTGTTGGTTTCTTCTTTCCTCGTCATCAGCCGCATTCAGAGAATCTGCCATGAAGGATTCCACGCGAGCACACGCCGACCCGCCCGCCACAGGCGCACCAACAAGGCCAGCTCCCACTTTGCCGCACATCACAGCTGCGTCTCTCGCTGCGTCGTTCTCCACCAGTCCGCCCAGCGGCACCGCCGTGGACGAGTACGACCGGCAAGATGTCTCCGGCATTCTCCCACCCAGCCGGCGCTCCTCCGCGGCGGACGCGTCGCTCTCGTGGCTGACCCGTAAAGCATCATCGCAGGGGGGCGATAAAGATCACACCAGAAGTGGCAGCAGCAGCAGCAGCCAGAAGAAGACGGAGGTGGTACTGACACCCGCACTGCCGCCACAGCTATTCGAGGCTACAGCCGCAGCATCTGGGCTCGCTGCGCCGCTGAAGTTCATCTCCGCAACGGCGGTGACGCCGGCAGATGTATCGGAGGAAGAGAAAAAAGGTACGACAACTACGCCACGTTGGCGGAGCGCCGACGCCGCAGCACCGGCGGTAGGGCGGACACCGACTTCCACCTTGACGATTTCGGATCCCTTCGAGAGCCCACCGATTGAGGCAGCCAACACGGCACCACCACCGCTGGCAACGTCAGCACCTGCCAGCAGCAAGGACATGCCGTCCGGCCTCCCCCGCTACCGCTTTGGTGATGTCGACGAACCCTCCCCCTTGCGCCCCTCGACCGTTGCGGCGAGTGGCCCGCGTGAGGTGACGGTCACGGGGCCACCCCCGCAAGTCTCCCCCGCTCCATCCTCGCAGACACAGCAGCATCAACGCGACGACCACGTTGATACAGAAACGCTCACAGAAGGCAATAAGGAGAGCCGCGCTGTGAAGAGCGACACGACAGTCAACGCTGCAGCGCTCACCACGGCCGCTGTGGCGGTGGCACAACCGCCAAACCAGTCATCACACCTCGGTGCGCCAATTCCGTACGCTTGCCGTCTTAGCAGCAGCAGCAGCAGTCGCAGCGGCAGCAGCATCAGCGCAACTCATCGGGCTTCACACGCAGCAAACTCCGCTGTAGGCGCCGCCGCCCACGTGCGCTTCTCATCCGATGTCAACGAGGTCGAGGCAACTCCGCGTACGTCCGCCGCATTCATTGCAGCTGCCTCGCCAGCGCAGCGCTCTGCGACGGAGATGCGGGCAGTCGTTGCCGTTGAGGATGGCAGGAGTGACGGAGACGGTGCGAGGCACGACGGACGCGGTGAGGGCGGCAGCGGCCATCACCAACACGATTTCCCGCGTGGACACCGACACGAAGGAGAACGCGGAAACAGCCTCGACATGCCTGCCCTGCCGCTGCTGCTGTCGCCCGATGAGCTGCAGCAGGAGAGACTAAAGGTCTACGATCAGACATCTGGAAGGGGTTCAGGCAGCTGCGCCAACAACGGTGATGGTGCGGAGCGACATCAACGTGACGCCCACCACCACTACCACACGACCGAGGAGGGCGAAGACATCGGCGACGAGGGTGCAGTCGCACCTCGCAGAGATGTGGGCGTGGAGAGGAAGGAAAGCCGCGGAATGGGAAGCGGCAGCGTCAGCAACAACAGCGATCCCCACCACCGCAGCAGCAAAGCTCCAGAAGACCACGGCGACGTCGCGACTCTCGACTTCTTAAAGGACACGACGGCCACCCTTCTCCCTGACGCCTTCACCAGCATGTTCGCCTCCACCACACACTTCTTGCGGAGTGGCACCGACGCAATGGTCAGCGCGGTCCCGCCGCCGCTGCGCCGGGCGATGCGCAAAACCGGGGAAGGCATCGCCGCCGCCGCGGACGTGACGGGGTCGATGTTGTCGAACGTCAGCGCGTACGCTATGCGCGGCGTGCCGGACCGGGTGATGTCGCCCGAGTGGAAGTACCTCGTCTTTGTCGACGCGGTGAACGTTCTCAAGTGCTCGCTGAACGTCAACATTCTGGTCGCGCCGTACGTTTTCCGCATGGCTGGCCTTGTCGGCGGGCTGCTGCTGATCGTGGTGATGCAGGTGGTGTGCTGCTACTACACGGAGGTGTACTTCAAGGCAAAGGGCGAGTTGCAGAGCGCCAACCAGGTCATCATGTACGGCGATGTCCCTCGCATCACCTTCGGTCGCTGGTACCCGACCTTCCAGCTGTGGTACGAGGGAATCGCGCTGGTGGCCACCGTGGCCTACGCGGCCCTCAACATGCAAGCACTGCTCCCGCACATGCACATCACCGGCAACGCCGCCAAGGCGCTCAGCTTCATCATCCCCTCGCTTTTCTGTTTACCCCTTGCGTTCATGAAGCGGGCCCGCACGCAGCAGTCGATGATGACCCTCGCTAGTCTTCTCATCTTTATCGCTCTTGTCATGATGTTTGCCGTGTTCCCGTACGGCAGCGTGATGGCAGTCACCATCGGCACCATCGAAGGCAACCCTAACGCGGCGGTGCTGCAACTCTTTCCGCCGTCGGCGCCGGAGTTCTTCGTCGCCATCAGCATCTGCGTGTTTATTCTTACCCCGCTGAGCCAGGCAGTGCCGGTGGAGCGGACAATGCAGCCGCGGCGCTACGTTAAGCTGCTGCGCGTGAGTGTACTGATAAGCACGGTGGTGTACATCGCGTTCGGTGTGTGCGCCATCGTCTCCTACGGCTCTCACACGTGTTCTGTCCTGTCGACCTCCTTCGGCAACCACAACACAAACGTGGAGGTGGCTGTCATGTCGCTGCTCTTCTTCGCCTTTCTCTTTTACATCCCGCTGAACATGTTTGAGCTGGGTGAGCTGTGTGACCGACGCGTGCTGGGGTGGCGCGCCATTCCCCGCTACGGCGAGTTTGGCCCAAACACGCTGCGCATCTTCGTTCTGGTGGGCAGCGCGCTGCTTGCGTGGTGCATCCCCTACTACGGGCTGCTCATTGCGCTGGCGGGGTGTCTCGGCTACAGCATCGTTGCGATTCTCATCCCAGCCGCCTTGGACTACGTGTGCCGTGCGCGGCGTGGACTGCTGCGAGGCCGCATGCCGCGCTTTCTCGACTACGTTATTACCTTCAGCGGGGCAGCGCTGGGCGGTGTGATTTGCCTGGTGGGTGTCATCATGACGTCATACGAAATGTGGCTGGTTATCCAGTCTGGCTACTCCACAACGTGCTAGCGTGGACACACGCTTGAGGTGTGTTGGGTGTGTTTGGCTCTGGAAAGGGAAGGGAAATCAAGTGGTACGGACTGTGTCGCACCGCACAACAGCCTGGGGCCGAGGCAGGGGTTTGCAGAATACGCATCGCTGACCGTCTATTTGTTTTTATCACCTTATATATATATATATATATTTCTTCTTCGATTCTTCTCCTGTTCGTGCATCACTGCACGGCACACCATTACCGGTAAGCGTACTCTTCTTGGATTCCGCTGCTGTTGCTTTAAATGCAAATTGCCATCACCGCTCCTTTCTTCATGTTTTCTGCCTTTCCGATGGAAAAGCTGAGACGGTCTCTTCGCTTTGAGCACCTCGACAAAGACGTTGAACGTGGCGTAGGCACACACACACACACACACACACACACGTTGAACGCCCCACCGTGCCTTTGCCACTCGTGTTGCCCAGTCTTCTGCCAATGTGTCTTGTTCTTTACGGGAGGGGGGGGTCCTACGGTGCTCGTTGTTGCCTATCCCACGCACCTTCCTTTACCTCATTGTTTCCCTCTCTCTCGCTCAACACCTTGCGTGCATCTGCGTGACGAATGTGACGTAGAGTACAGCTGTCGAAGAGGCGCAGAGACGCGCCGACGTCCCTCTACGCAGCACCCCGCTACCAATAACAGCAGCGCCTTTTCGGTTGTCGTACAGCAACGTGCACACTCACTTATATTATCAAAGAGTATTTCGTTAAAAGAAAACTCGTAGATCTCTTTGCGTGTGTGCGTGTGTGTGTTTTCTTTTATGAGCCACATCAGCGAAAGCGACGTGGCGGATGCCCGCGCTGGTGCGCAGCCGCCCACGAGCGACCCCGCCGTCCCCGCCTCTCTCGCGCGCCTCAGAAACGCGTTCGGCCCTAGTGATGGTGATGATGGTGGTGGTGGTCAGAGGGGTGCCGTGCGACCTGGACCAGCATCGAACAACCTTACAGCTGCCCCGGCAGAGCCGCCAGCTGTCCTGTCCGATACAGCGCAACTTAACGTAGACTCGATCCGTGTCGACCGCAGCTCCGCGACGTCCGCGCCGGACACCAGCGGCGTCTATAGAGCACGCGAGTACTTCCAGGTGCCCCCACCTTCGCCCTCCGCTCATCGTGACAGCAGGGACGACAGACAGGCGAACACGACCACCACCGCTGCGCTGTTGGCTCCTCCCCCGCAGAGTGCCACCCATCACGTCATCCATGGTGGCGGCAGCAGCAGCAGCAGCGACGAAGCTGACTACAACGACGGGGAGCCGGCCATATCCGCCGCGGCCCCGCACGCACCACTGGTGACTCCGGCGCTACCTCCACCTTCGCACGAGCAGCACGACCTCGCACTGCACCGGCGCAGCAGCAGCAGCAGCAGCTCCGATGTGTCCCCGCCTCGCCCCCCTGCCCACCGCCTCACCGCCGAGGAGGAACAGCTGGCTCGTATACGCGCCTACAATGAAATGTCTCGCACCAACGCGAACGGCGCACGCGGGGCGGACGACAGGCGCGGCTTCCTCGCCGACACGGTCACCACGCTGCTGCCAGACGGCGTGACACAGTGGTTTGCGCACTCGACGGATGTCGTTGCGCAGCAGTCGATGGGTGTTGTGCCGGCCGGCGTAAAGCAGGCGGCGAACGCGATCGGCAACGGCGCCCAGCACATCGGCGACGTCATCGAGCAGGTGCCGAACATGATGGTGAACGCGATTCCCACGGCGATCATGTCGAACGAGGTGAAGCAGCTCCTCTTCACGGACTTCAGCAACACCTTCCGCAGCTTCTTTCACACGAACATCTTGTCCATGCCCTTTGTCATCCGTCAGGCGGGGCTGGTGGGCGGCGTGCTTCTCCTGACCTTCGTCGCCGTCACCTCCGAGTACGCCACAGAGGCCTACTTCGGCGCAAAGAAGCAGCTGAAAAATGCGGATGAAGTCATCGTTTACGGCGATGTGCCGCGGATGGTGTGGGGGAAGTGGTATCCCATGCTCAACATCTTCTACGGCGTGACACACCTCATTGGCTTCATCGCCTTCTCTGCCTCGAACTCCGTCGTGCTGCTCGGGTCGATGGGCATGACTGGCGGCGGTGCGCGGGCGCTGGGCCTCATCGTCCCCTCCCTCATTGCTCTCCCGCTGGTGCTCATGAAGAACGTCCACAGTCAGGAGCCGCTGTCCATCTTGTCGAACCTACTCGTGATTACGGCGGTGGTGTTGATGTTCATTGACTTCCCCTACACGGTGGCCGCGCCACTCAAGCTCTGGCCCACCTCCGCCACGGAGTTCTTCGTCGCGTTAGGTGTCAGCGTGTACGCCTTCACTGGTATCGGTTCTACGCTCTCCGTGGAGCGGGCGATGTCGCCGCGGCGCTACCGCAGACTCCTCCGCGCCTCCGTCGCGCTCGCCTACGCGCTTCTGCTTGCCTTTGGCCTCAGCGGCTTCTTGTCCTACGGCAGCCGCACCTGCTCCGTTATGACCGTCTCGCTGCAAAAAGGTCCTCTCCGCACCGCCGTCAGTGCTCTTCTCTTCTTCGCCTCCCTCATGATCATCCCCCAGCAAACGTTTCCCCTGTGTGAGCTGTCCGACCGCCGCCTGCTCGGCATTACGCGATTGACCACCTACTGGGATGTGAAGCCGAATCTCATGCGAATTGCCTACCTCATCGTGAGTGCCTTTGTCGCCTTTATCGTCCCGTACTACGGTCTGCTGCTCTCCATCTCCGGCGCGCTGGGGTGCGGCATTGTGGGGCTCGTCGTGCCCGCCGGCCTGGACTACGTCCGACGTGAGCGGAAAGGCCTCCATCACAACCGCACCATGCGCTTCTACGAGTACCTGATCGTGTTCAGCCTCGGCCTCTACGGCTGCGTGGTGGTGGTGGTGGGGGTCGTGTCGGGCAGCTACCAGCTGTGGATCAGTATCCAAACAGCGTCGACCGACTCGTGTTAGTAGAGTGCTGCGCGCACCAAGAAGCTCAAAGAAAGGGGGTAGTAGGTAACGTGTCGCCGCCTTTGCTGTGTTCGTGTCTGACTCCGTGTGTGAGAGAAGGGAACGAGAGCGAGCGAGGACGCACCTGCCATGTGTGGATCTCCATTTACCCCCACAGCGTTCCCTCCATCCTATTCGTATAGGTTTTTCGTTCTTCCTTTCCAGCACGCTGCTGCTCTGCAATGTCGGCCGAAATGTCTTCGTCGTATCGGCACCGCTCGCATGTTCGTGTTATTGTTTGTCGCTTGCTGTTCGGTTGCGCTGCGCGTCATTGGATTGGCTTTGTTGCGGTGGCGCAGCCCCCACCACTCGTAAAACGAAGACATCTAAAGAAAAACAGAATAGATCTGTGACAGAAGGAATAGCTTCATAGTACCCTGTTCGCACACCGCAGCTTATGCTACGTGGTACGCGCCTTCGCACTCGCCTTGCTCCTCCTGCCTGATCTCCTCTCTCGCTTTCCCTCTCGGCGTTTCGAGAAGGAAGAAGAGATTGACGATATCGTGGTCTATTTACTTTTTCGGGAGGTGCGGAGGAAGCGCATCGCGGTTGCAGTCCGTGGCTTCTTTCTCGGCTCAACCGGACGAATGCGCGCGTTCTGGTCGGGGTGCACGCGGCCTTCGCGCGTCCATGAATCACGCTCCTCCTCCACTCTTGCTGTCGCGCTTCTCATCCTGTCATTCTCTTTCCTCTTCACAAACACACACACACACACACACACACACGTGTGCACTGTGACGCTGCGATAGAGTGCTCCTATCGATCTGGCGTCTCATTTCCTACATCTCTCTTTGATTGCTGCGTAATAGGAACGGTACAAGTCTTCTCGCTGTCTGTACGTTACCGGCGCCTTCGTGTTTTGTTCTGGTTTGTTTGTTTTACGCAGGTGAAAGGGAAAAGTAAGAATATTTCTAAAAGTAAAAACTAACACACGACAGCGAGTGAGGTGGAGAAGTACAATCGAAAACGGGTACTCTCGCACCGTCTCGGCGGCTCTCTTTCGTCTGTCAAACGAACGTGTTTTTTATTATTATTACTACTACTACTATTACTATTGAACCTTTCTTTTCTTGATCTTGCTTTACCCCGCTTGAAGTTGGTGTAACGCGTAGGATTGCAGCTTTATTTTGGTGTTTCGCCGTTGTTATTTCTAATTCGCAAGTTTTCCAGCGTTGGCTCTCTTCTATTTTCCTTTTATTGATCCCTGACCCCCTGCCGCCACTTCAACCACTGCCGGAACGGTTGTTTCTGAACAGGCTTATTTTCTTTTTTCTCTTAACAGACGAGGAGGTGCAGCTCAGTGAGCAAACAGTGAATGCTGTTTTTTTCATATAGGTTTTTCTACAGGTGTTTTACTCTCTGGCGTGTGGTGAATATACATAAATATATAGTTGTATTTTTCCAGCCGTTGCGCGTGGCCCTCTTCGCTTCTCCACCGTTGTTGGCCGTTTCATTTTCCTTTGTTTGCTTTCCTGTCTAGTTCTGTTGTCTCCTTGACTTCATTCTCTTTTCTGGTGTTTGCTTCTCCTGTGTGGGTGTGTGTTTTTAACAAAGACGAGTAGAAGGGTATGTCTGGTGTCTAAGGACAAGTTATGAGAGGTGGAGTTGGATCGTAATTCTCGATATATATATATAGATAAATTCTTCAGCTCGATCTCTTTCTGCTTCTCTTTTGATGTTTCCTCTCTTCCACTCAGGTAGACTACGAGAAAGTATTCCTTCTGCGCAGCGGACGGCGGCAGCAGCAACGGCAAGCCAATTCTGCCACTCGTGCTCGCCTCTGCCTTGTTCCTGCTTTTCTCGATAAATTTATCGGTGTGCCAACAGCGTTGTTTCCTACTCTCTGCTTCTTTCTTTCCTGATCAGAGAGGAGTCGACTAGAGTTTTCCCCTTTTTCTTTTCGACACATTTAAAGTATTGTTGTTGTTGGTATCTTCGCCTTCTTCTTCCTCCTCCTGGTTTTTGTTTTTTACGTCTTTCTCTTTGCTTTCTGCGGTCTCGGCGACACCCTCAGCGGGCCCCGGACGGAGCAGTGGTATTCACTTCACGTGTGTTGCGCCGTACAGTTGCTACCCCCCGCACACACTCTCACTGCACTTCTTCTTTGCTTGTTTGTTTGTTTGTTTAGGTCATCGCACCCTGCACTTCCGCGCTCTTCCGCCCAACAGACGTGTGTGCGTGCTACGACACGGCGAAGGAGGAGCCGCGCAGACGTTAGTGAAGTGTCCTACCCGCCGCTCCTCCTGCATATATATACACACGTTGACTCATACACAAGCTGCGCGAGAGAGAGCGGCGCGCCGGATAAGATTTTAAAAGAAAAACATCGACGTTTGGTGTATGTGAGTTTTTTATTCATTTTTCCTGCTTTCCTTCGTGTATTTTTCTTCCCTATGTCGTCCCTCGTTGACAACACCAAGCCGGCGCAGTGGTCGACCGCCGTGGACGCCGCCGCCACGCCCGCCTCCTCACCGAAAAAGCAGCTCAGGACGAGCACCGACAGCCGCGGCAGCAACACGCGCGCACCACCGCCGCAGCCAACAGACCCGACCTCCGCCGGCGTGAGGGAAGCTGCCAATCCTGCCGCCGCAGCGGTGTGCACGACCACCATGACAGCGAACGCTATGTCTCCTGACAACCCACAGCCGCGCCATGACTCCAGCGATGATCTCGACGGCTACCGCAGCTCGTGTGAACGGTCGGCGTCGGGGGAGGGCCTTCACGGCAGCCGTGAACTCAACAGTCGTGGCAGCAGCAGCAGTGGCGGCGCTCTCGAGAGCAGCGACGCTTTGTTGCTCTCCGCACACATTTGGGCGGACGCGAGCAGGGCGGAGCACGGCGTCGGCGCGCAGGCGGAGGCGCGCGGGTTTACCATCAGCGACAGCAGTAGCAGCGTCGGCGGTGTTGGCTGCTCGGCGTCGGCCACCTCCCCGCCCCACCCCCCTCACTATCACCACCACCACCACGATCACGCGCACGCGGCCCCGCGGTCCAGTGCGGCACGCGATAAGGAGCGGCAGCGGCTGATCGCCTTGAGCGCAGTGGAGGAGCCAACGGCGGCGGCGGCGGGTGCCTCCGTCACGACAGCTCCCAACGTCACGTCGAATCGAAGTGACGGGAAGTCCGGCCGGGCAACGGCGGTCATCACGCCCGTCTCACTCGCGGAGGCCTCAGCGGCCGACAGCGACAGCGACTGCTCCAGCGCCGATGCGCTGTGTCACGGCACGCAGCCCGTCTTCGCCTCTACAAGCGTCAAGACGGCCGCAGCGATGATGTCTGTCCTCGACTCCGAAAGCAGAGGAGAGGTGGAGGCCGCACCTGGCACGGACCCCGTCAAGGCCGCGGACGACCCCACGAATGGCAAGGAAGAAAGCAACGCGGTGATGGGCAGTGGTGACACTGGCGCGCTTCCGCGAGTCATTCCTCACGCCGCGGACTCCAAACGAAGCTCTCCGTCTCCGCACACTCTTTCAGCCGCAGAAGCGATCAAGTCCCCTCTGCAGGCGACCTTCTCACGCCTGTCGCGCTCCTCCAGCAACGACAGCGGTGCGGTAGAGGCATCGGCAGAGTTCGCTGTCCCACCGCCGTCCACGTCGGCGCACCGCAGTGGCTCGATCAGTCCCACCGTGCTGGCGGTAAATGAAGCGTACAGTCACAGTACGCACCACAACAAGAACTACAATAATGCGAGTAATAACAGCATTGGTGGTCGAAGCCAAGTCGCTGGTCATCGCATGAGTCTCGACACACCCGTGGTGGCACCTCTCCCCATCACACCAGAAGTGAGCGCGATGACGGCGGTTATGCTACGGCTCCCACTCGCAGAGGCTCCTGTGACGGCAGCGGACGCCCCTGCGAAGCCCATCAGCACCGACGAGTCAGGCAGCGGTGTCACCGCTGCTGCTGCTGCTGCTCCACAACTGCGGAGCACGTCGTCTTCGGAGATGAGAGAGAAAGGAGAGTCAACCACCACTGCCACCGGAGCGTCAACTGCAACAGCAGCGGCGATGTCCACCGCCGAGAAGGGTGAGGTACAGGTACCCGAGGTCACCTCTTTGGGCGTCAACACCACCACGAATACCGTTATTCCGCCTCTTTCAAAATCGGCCACCACCGCATCCTCGAGTTTCCTCACGTCCACCGTCGACGTTTCCAGCTCCTCGTCGATTGGTGGGCACCACCTCTCCGTCACGGAGGGCAACGCGTTCCTCAAGCAGTCTGGCTCGCGCCGTGAGGAGGCCTTCTACAGCATGATCCGTCCCTATCAAGAAACGCTGGTCCACGAAGCTGTCTGTCAGGCGCCACACACCGTCGAGCACTGGCGGCGTCAAAATGCGGCCTCATCGCACCCCGGCGCCCACCTCGGGGACGACACGGAGGGCAACAGCAGCGGGGGTGCCACCGCCACCGCCACAGCAACAGCAACAGGAGGCGGAGGTGGTGGGGAAACGCCAGCCGTCATTCGGTGCGTTCATGCGGACATGCGTCGCACCGACGGCCCCGTCGCAGCGCCCGTCTCGCACAGGGACGAAGCCGTCTCCGAGTGTGACGCGCGGTGGAAGGCCTATCAGCGCATCGAGGCGGAGGACCTCTCCTCGCTCGATATTTTGGCCTCCGCCCCGCCCACCACCGAGGAGGAGAAGCAGCATTGCCCAATTCTGCATCGTATGCGCAGTGGCACCGGGGACGAATACGTGCCGCCGCCGCCAGGCTGCCCGGCGCACCCACGCAGTGTCAACAACGACATCAACAGTGGCAACAACGGTGTGGTGGCCGTCGTCGCCGCAGACGCCGCCCCTGCCCTTCTCGAGCCGCAAGTCGATGAGAATCTGGTGGAGTTGGCCGCGCGACTGTGGTGGACCATCCGCTTCCGCCACTTCTACCGGACGTCGTCCGCGGCTTATGAAGTGCAGCGGCAGGCGGCCGAGGCGGCCGGCATGTCCTCGCCTTCGTCCTCTGCCTCTCCAGTAGCCGGTGCGGGCGGTAAAGACGGTGCCGGCGTCTCGCGCTGCTCCACCCCCGCCGCCCAGCCTCACTACCCCACCTCGCCCACGCCCGGCCTGCACTTCAAGGAAGAACCGATTCCTTCACCCATCCTGTCGTTGATGCCGCAGTCGGCTGCGAGGTCGCAGGTGGTGCCCCTCAGTGGTACGGCGACGCCCAACATGGTCGGCTCCTTTGCAGCCTCGTCCTTGGAGGGCACCGCCTGCGCCGTCAGCCTGACAGAGCGGCAGTACAACGCACAGAAGCACCGCGCCCTGCAGCTGCTCGCCGCCTTTGTGCCACGATACCACGGCACGTGTCGCCTTTTCCTAAAAGACGTACTGCGGTGTGAACGGCGGGGTATTGCGGCGGCCGCCGCAGCAGCAACGACATCTGCCGCGGCCGTGGCAGCAGCATCACCATCCGTGGCGGCCGTCGCGGTGGCATCGGCAACGGCAGCAACTGCGGCAAAAGACCGTCAGAATCCGCTGGCAGAATGTCAAGGTGACGAAGAGGCAGCGGCGGCGGCACCTGTGCCTCAGATTGTAGATGCCGACGACGACGGCAACGAGGCGGGTGGAAGCCGCAAGATCTGCCGCATGATCATGCTGGAGTACGTCTGCTACAAGTTCGCGCGTCCCTGCGTGATGGATATCAAGATGGGCAGCCGGCAGTATGGACTGCACCCGACAGCGGAGAAGAAGCGGAGTAAGGAGCAGAAGGCGAAGCTGTCCACCTCGGCCCGCTACGGAATACGACTGGCAGGTTACCGGCGGTGGAACACGGCGGAGTCGCGGTACAGCTTCCGCAGTAAACTGCAGTGCCGCACGTTGACGCTGCACGAAGTGAAGAATGAGATCTCCGCGTTTATGCTGCACAACCGCGAGTTGGAGCGCGTGTTTCAACGGCAGCTGCAGCGGCTGCGGGTGGCCTTTAGCCAGCAAACGGTCTTTCGTTTCTACACGTCGTCGCTGTTGTTTGTCTACGACGCCGAAGACCCGTTAGCGACGGCGCGGGTGACGATGGTGGATTTTGCCTACACGTACGAGTCGAAGGAGCTGCTGCAAGGCGGTGATCCAGACGCTGACTTTGCGTATGATGTCGGCTACTTGAAGGCGATCGACACGTTGCTGTCTTTGCTTGCGTAGCCACTGAAGTGTTCGCGGAAGTTTATGGGCGTTGTTTTCCGCTGTATTACTACTTATAGTTTTCTTTTAAGACGGTTTCTGTTGCTGGTGGTGTAGTTGTTCCATTTCTTTATTTCTTTCTTTTTGCGCCCTTACATGAAAGTAGCGGTGTTTGTACTCCACTGTTTCTCCTCTCTTGTTTGGGGGGAGGCATTTAATGCGTTTTATGGCGTGCCTGCGCAGGCCAATGTCTACAAAAAACTGAGATCACTTGTCGGTCTTTGGGGGGCTGTAGCTGCCGTGGCTGCGTATCGAGACATCGTGGTGCTGCGTGTAGTTTGCAAGGCACATATATATAGAGAGAGAGAGAGATTTGTTTGCTCTGGATGGTTGACCCAACTCGTTTCTTTTTCGCTTCTTCGACTGTCTCGTTTTTCCTTTCCCCCCCCCCCCCTTTTTACTTGTTATCATTATTTCAGTCCCGATATCTTTTCGCCTCCACGCGTTGAATGCGTCTGTCGAGGCTCACTGTGTACGTCGGTGTTCTCCCGTTGCATCGCTCCACCCTTTTTTATATATATATTTACTTTGCTTTTTTGTTGTTTTTGTTGCTCTTGTTGTCTTCAGTCATGGCGTTTCTTTGAAGGTATTTACTACAGTGTGTGTGTGTGTGTGCTTTCGCTTCCCCTGTTCGATCCCTTTTTGTTTCTCTCTCATAAAATAATAATTCGATTGTATATGGAAAAAGGAAAAAGGAGTAAAAGAAAAAGATTCGAATAAAGCGGCTGCACCGTGATGTTCGGCAGACGTAGATCGTTGGCAACGTGTAGTGTACTTCATATATATGTATTTACTTGTTTTTTTTTTCTAAAGCCCTCGCATTTTTGTTGTTGTTTTGTTTGACGTTTCCTCTTCCAGCAAGGGGTTGTCAGGTCAAAAGCTCACACCCACACACACGCATCCAATCTTCTCCTTCATGCGAACGGAACCCTTTCCACATCGTCCTCTCTCAACATCTGTTCGTTTGACCATATTTATTTATACAAATATTTGCTTACTTTTTAGTGCAGCAGTGTAATAAGACTCATGTAGTTCAGAAGAAAAATTAAAGGGATTTCACTTGCTGAAACTCAGATCTTTTTGTTTGTGGTTGTGGGAGTGTGTGTTTGTTGTTTGTAAATGAGGAAACGCACGACCAGTTGGTTGTGTGCGGAAGTTTTGTATGCATGTGCTGCTTCGAATTAAGAAAGAAAAAGACATAGCATCTTGCAGCGACGCTGGGGGTTCGGCAATCTCTGCTAACCGTTTTCTTCTTTCTAGCATTCCGACCCTCACGCGGAGATGATGGAAGGCAACACAAAAAAGTGTAGAGGAAGGCGGCGGATATGCAAGACGAACCATGAGCTGCGCTTTTCGCGTTCATTCGCTTAGTGGTACTCGCAGTAGCTACAGCACTTTTCCACGCACTATTTGCGATGCTGCAGCTCGTGTTTTGTTGCTCACCAGCGGCCATTTCGGCTGCGGGCCTTCGCCTTTGTGCAGGTACTCGTTTCATTTTTCTTCCTCCTCCTCCTCCTATCCATCCTTCTCTCTTCCCGCTCATTCTGTTGCAGCTCCACCTCCTGGCATCGCAAGTGGTATGCTGCTCTTATTATTATTATTGTTGCTATAGTTGCATTGCTTCAATATATATATATATATATCTACTACGTAGGCGCCCCGCCTGAACCGCTAATTCGAAGTCGCAGTATCATTATTCATTGTTAAATAAGAAGTCATGTTCACCCTTGCGATCACCGGCAGCGGCTCGGAGCAGCTGAAGGCGGAAGTTCAGGCTGCCCTCGTGGACACGGCCCACCTCTTCGCTGCCCCCTCCTCCACCCCCGAGACGAACCAAATTTTCACCCTATGTCTCGATGCTGCGGACACGGCATTCATGAAGCCGCTTTACCAGCTTTATCACTATCGTTTTGTGTGGACGGAGATGAGCACCGTGGCGGAGCTGGTGGCGGCGCTGCGGCCTCTCCTCGCGTCCCACGCCCAACACGGCGGTCACGCCGGCGCCTTCTCCAGCACCCGCGGCGCAGCGGAAGCGTCTAATTTTTTGTCCGTCGTGCGGGACGGCCTCGCCAGCGACGGCGGCCTCTACATCCTGAAGAACATCCCCGTCATGCCCGACTCGCAGCTGCACTTCTTCTGCAAACAGAAGAACCTCGCCTACGTCGATGCGGCGGAGACGATACTGGAGCAGCTGGTGGACGCGAGCATCGCGCCGGCGGTGCTGTACCCGCTGGTGCTGCAGGCGTACGACCCGTCGCGGTGGTCCGATAAGATCGATATCTGCCCCATCACGCCGCTGCTGAAGGGCGGACTTGCGAAGACGATGGCGGAGGTGGCGACGGAGGACACGGGGCGGCTCGCCCGATCGGCCTCCTTCAACGCACCGGAGCGGTGGGCCGCCAACGTCTCCGTCATGGAGCTCTTCCACGGCCCCACCGCCGCCTTCAAGGACTTCGCCCTGCAGCTCTTCCCTCGCTACTTCGCGACCGCCACGGCGACGCAGGAGAAGGAAAAGTACGTCATCCTCGCAGCCACCTCCGGCGACACCGGCGTGGCGGCCATCAGCGGCTTCGTCAACGCCGGGGCCCACGCGCAAGTGATGGTGCTCTACCCGAGTCACGGCGTCTCGCCGGTGCAGCAGACGCAGATGCTGTCCTTCGACGACGGCGCGCAGGTCCGCGCCTACGCGGTGCCCTCCGATTTTGACTTCTGCCAGAACACGGTGAAGCAGCTCTTCACGAATGCGCCGCTGAAGGAGGAGCTCGCCGCGCTGCACCCGGCGGTGCGCCTGTCTTCGGCGAACAGCATCAACTGGGGACGACTGATCCCGCAGGTCGTGTACTACTTCTGGGCCTACCGCCACCACGTCCAGCACCCGTCCCCCGGCTGGACGTTTGGCGACCCGATCGACGTCGTCGTGCCGTGCGGCAACTTCGGCAACATCCTCAGCGGCTACGTCGCGAAGCTGATGGGCCTGCCCGTGCGCAAGCTCATCGTCGCGTCGAACCAGAACGACGTGCTGCACGACTTCGTGATGACCGGCACGTACGACGTGCGGCAGCGCACCCTCGCCGTCACTGCGTCGCCGTCGATTGACATCTTGAAGGCCTCCAACGTGGAGCGCTTCCTCTACCTGCTCAGCCACGGCAACACAGAGCTGGTGGCACGCCTCATGCGCGAGCTGGACACGAACGGGGTCTTCACGATACCCGATGACATGCGGGCCGCGATGCAGGAAAGCTTCGCCGCCGGCCGCTGCAGCGAGGAGGACTGCGCCGCCACCATCAAATCCGTCTACGAGCTGTCACGGGGCGCTCGCCTGCTCGACCCCCACACGGCCGTCGCCGTCTTCGTGGCACAGAAGTTCCGCGAGGACGAGCTGCTGCAGCGGGACCTGGCGAAGCCGACGGCAAACGACGCGGATGGCGATGTGCCCCCGCTGGTCATCGCGAGCACCGCCCACTGGGCTAAGTTTCCCGCTCCGGTGCTGCACTCTCTGCGTGGTGAGGGTGCCCAGCTCGGCTCACCGGCTGCGTCGGTTGCCGCCGGCATTCACGAGGTGCGGGCTCTCTACGCGGAGATCACGAAGAACGGCACCCAGCAGCCGCATCCGGCGCTGCTGCACGCGCTTGATGTGGCGGAGAAGACGGCCAACTCGGTGCGCTCCATCGACGCGGATCTCCCTGCAATTCAGAAGGAGTTGGAGGGCTTCGCGCGCGTCTAAGCGAGCTCGTACATTATCCGCAGTGCAGAACGGAAGAAACGGGAGGGAAGGAGGGGGGGGGAAGAGCGTAGGGCATGCTTTTCTGTGTGTGGGAGAATTGCTGCGGGGCACAGCGTATGGTGGGTCTGGAAAAGGGTTAGTGTTTCTCGTCTCGTGGAATACGAAGAGGTGCGTGTGTGTGTGTCTGTGTGTGTGTCTGTGTGTGCTGTATTCATTGTTAGGGAGCACGCGAAATGCGGAAGCGCAGTTGTTCGTGCCTCATGTTCTCCCCGCATATATTTATATATTTGATGCTGTTGTTTATCGTTAGCTATTTGGCCCTCTGTTATCTACACAAACAAACAAGAAAACAAGAAGTTCAACGGACGCAGCGGAGACAGCGCTGGAGGGGGTAGTTGTGGCAGTTCTGCATCACACCGCTGCCACCTTGGACAAACGAGGGTCAAAGAGACGGCTCCTTTGCTTTGCTTTCAAATGAGGTGTGTGTTGTTTTGAAGAGGGAGAGAGAGAAGCGCAGTTAGTTTGTCGGTGTGCTCCTCCTCTTCCTGTTCTCTCCACAGGTTGGGGTCATAGGCTGCTTTGTAGGAGTGCCATCACGCGCACGCCAACGCTGGAGCTACTGCTGCTTCCCGTTCGCTATTCGAATCGCCATGCAGCTCCCTTTTGTCAAAGGTCTATTCCAGTCCTATTGACCGCACTGCCTCCTCCTTCTTTCACTCCTTCCCATTTCTCTCTCCCCCTGCCTCTTTCTCCTGCTCGTTTTTCAAACAGTACTCGAACGATCCTCTGCGTGTCGGTGTGTGTGTTGCTGACACAGGTGGACGGTTGCAGCGAACTCCGTGTGCTCTTCGCGTATTTGTGTTGGATCCTGTTTGTGGCTGCCGTTGCGGCTGCTCTTGCTGACTACGTGAACGCGTTGCGGCGTCATCAACGGCGGAAACTCCTCACCGCGCCGGGGAAGGAGCTTCGTTTTGAATGTTGTACCGTTGCCCTTGTGGATCTGCCACGCAGCCGTTAAGGAGCTACGAGAATTAGAAAAGGAGGAAGAGGAATATGGAATGGCCCTTGGCGAACGCCCCATTCGCGAACGTCATCGTCGAAGAGGACATCGCCGAGCACGAAGATGAAGTCAACGGTCAACAGGAGCGGCCGGGGCTACCGTCTGCTCCGTTACTCGGTGCTCCGCGCGGCACCACGCAACGTGATGCGCAGCACATCCATCAGGTGAGTGCATCCAGCGTCTCCTCCGCAGTCCAAGAGGAGGCGAATGGCGGTGGCAACGAAGTACACGCACCTCGGTGGTTTACGCTGCGACCACCCGCGGCGCATTCCGCCACTTTGTCCTCGTCTCCCGTCGTTGCGGAGATGCCACCGGAAAGCGGGTCAGCAACAGCGACTCACGAGAACGGTGGACCACGTCGCGCGTTGCGGCTGACATTGGCCCCCACCAGCGGGTCGTCCACTACAACAAAAGCATCCGCCATCGTCGCCTCCAAGACATCGGCACCAGTGGAGGAAAGGAGGAACCGTGTGCGGCCCGCGCGCCTGCGTTCGGCAGCCAATACGCGAGAAGAAGAAGCGGCGGCGGCACCCAAAACGAAGGAGCGGGGAAAGTCCACCGCAAAGAGCACCGCAACCGCCCCGCCCACTGCTACCGTCCCCCCTACAGCCGCCTCCGCCCCCTCCTCTGCAAGTCCTTCTCTTTCTCCAGGAGAACGCGCAGCGGAGCGGCGTCGATTGCAGCTCGCGTCTGCACGACCTGCCAGCCCTGCGGACTGCTTCGACTGGTGGATGTATTTGTGCCACTACGACACGCACGCCCTCTTTGTGTCACAGCCACTCTTCGAGCGCACGCTGCGGCCTATCGCCTCCTCTTCTTCTGTTAGCCACTTCTACGCCACGCTCAGCAGCTGCTTTGAGGAGTGGCGGCAGACGCACTGGAATGCGCTCGTGGTGATGCGCGGCAGCAGCGCAAACAGAAACAACCACAATAATAATAGCCGTCACAGTGGTCGTCGCACCGCGTCGTCATCTGCGTCCTCCGCACGCGTCGTGCGCGATCCGGCGCTGCTGGACTACGCCAACGTCGTGTGGTACGAGGCGCTGCGTGTGCAGCGGCTGATGGTGCAGCAGCTGCTCCTCTCCAGCGTCAACCACTCTCGTAGCAGAAGTTACGAGGAGGGGAGCGGAGAGGCGGGCCGCACGCCGCGGTGGTGGTGGTGGTTTCCTGATGCGTGTCCGCTGGCCTTTTACGCTGCGTTGGGTGAGTCATGGTCACCGCAGCCTCAACAGCGTCACAGTACCGCGGCAAGCGTTGCGAACACCTCCTCCTCCTCCTCTCCTTCTTGTTCTCTGTACAGCGTCGTGCCTGTACCGATGCAAGGAGCAGCAGCAGCATCAGCATCAGCTGCCGCACCGACGACAACAGTAAACGTTTCTCTCAAAGCAGATGTGAACGATGATGCCTCTTCCGGCACGTCCAATTCTCTCCCGCTTGCCATCCCGACCGCGGCGCGTATCCTGACGCTGCTGCGCGTGGTGGACGCCCTCTGGAGCGATACGCCGGCCTCGCTCGCCTTCCGCCTCCCCGTGACGGAGATGGAGGTCTCGCACTACTACCGCAGCATCAAGGACCCAATGAGTCTGTGCCGGCTGTACGAGGATGTTTTCGCCGGTGCGACAGCGCCGGCCCTGCGCCAGAGTCAGCACCACCAACAACAAATAGCAAGCAAAGTGCACGCAGCCCTGCGGAGTGCCGCCGCGTCGACCGCGGCCGTGGCGCAAGATGTGTCGTCCTCGTTCATCGACTACGCCCACCTGCGGGTGCGGCTCGCTACGCTGAAGGAAAACTGTGATGCCATTAACGGCGCGGGGAGTGAGTTGAGTCGAGAGGCGCGTCAGCTGCTCAGCACCGGCGCTAAGGTGATGCGAGACGCGGTGGCAGACGAAGACGGACGGGCGGCGTACCTCCAGAAGCTGCAAAGTCGGGAGATTCTGCTGCCGTCATCGTCGTCGTCACGCGACGCGCACTACGGTACAACGGAAGATGCATCAGCAGCGGCGGCGGCCCTCCTCCCTCCTTTGTGCATGGAGGAGTTGGCCCACGCCCTGTTTCCGCCGAGTGAGGCATCGGCTGTCCTGCCGCCTGGCGCACGTGCGAACACGACAATAACCGAGACAACGCGAAACACGCGGAGAGGCGAGGGCGCGTCACCGAGGACGGCGGCGGGGGTGGATACACCGCACGCACCACCGCGTCGTGTATTGCAGCTTCCTAGTGCGACAGCGACAGGGGCGGCTGCCTCATCGCTATCACCACCCACCTCGCACGCCACCACGGACGTAGACTTCTGGGTGCGGTGCGACAGCTGTCACACCTGGCGTAAGTTGGCTACGCGACTGGACCCGGTGCCCGAGACGTGGGTGTGCGCGTTCGTGGGGCTGGCGTGCGCAGCGCCGGCGAGCAAGCGGCGGCGTGGTCGGTCGGCGACGTTGGATTCGGCAGCGGAGGGAGAGGGGGCTGCCGTGGGGAAAGGGAGAAGGAGCGCCACGAAGAGGGAGAAGAAGAGGCGGGCGTCGTCCGTCAGCGGCGGTGACGTAGTGCGACACGACGACGGGGAAGTTCCGCTGGCGACGCTGTTCCCCGTGACGAGGAACGCCTTCGCAACGACACAAGACGACCACGCCAGTGGTGCACACTCGCGACAACGCCGAAGATCAACGCGTAGCGCGTCGTCGTCGTCGTCGTCGTCGTCTTCGTCTTCTTCCTCCTCCTCCGACAGCGGCTCGGCATCGTCCTCCACGTCCTCCTCAGCGTCATCGTCGTCTTCCTCTTCGGCTGGCAACGAGAAAAGCGACCGCAGCTCCCACGACAACAACGGACACCATCGCCGGCGTAAACAACGTATCGCACCCAAGACTCGTGGCAAACAGCAATCTCGACCGCAGACCCACGTCCTGCCGAAGTTCCCCGTCACGCCTGCAAGTACACGTGATGTTGCGAAGGCGGCGTTGCAGGGCTCTGCCGCAGCGCTGGATCTGCTGTCCCAGGCGGTGACTGAGCTGGAGCAGCGGCCCGTGCAGGACGACCCTTTTGCGCAGTTAGATGAAGTGAAGCGTTTGGAGAAGCAGTTGAACGCCCTAGCGCAGTAGACGTGGTGCTCTCGCTAAGAAAGAGATGGCGAAAAGCTTTTCATCTGGTGGGGGGGGGGGGATAACGATAGAAGTTAATAACGATTGTGACTGCGCAGAAGGGACTGTCTTCTCGGCAGGTTTGACTCCCAGATCTCCTTTTGAAGCACAGACAAAAATAATGTTTTCCACCTGGCATCTTACCTTTTGCCGTTGCTGCTGCGCAGAGACAAAGGACGGGGCTCGGTCTGTACTCCACCTCTCTACAGCGCTGCGAATACCCCGTGCGGGATTTGCGGAACTTCCGCTGCGCTTCATGTTATCGCCGACACCTCCGACGCGTTCTTCTCCTCCTTTTTGACACCTCTGCTTTATGTATTCTATTCCGTTTTGCTTTGCTGCTGCTGTGGTGGTGGTGTAGCACATTCAGTGGAACTCGCACACGCAGTCGCCGACGCGCATCTGTCGCTTTCCTTCCACACCCTTGAGAGACAGGCATCGATTTATTTACTTCTTTCTTTGGGCGGGCCTGTCGGGTACATTCAACACCCGAGACAATCAAACCATAGAGTTGCATGTGGAGGATGACGCAGGAGGTGAAGAAAGCGAGCGAACGCCGACACAAAGGACTACCACCGGCACCGACACGCTTGCGTGGAACCGCGCGCGCCGACAGGTATTATTGATCCGTATTGCCCTCTCTAGAACGATACGAAGGAAAGCAAAGGTCTTCTTGTTAAATATATTATATATAGAGAGAGAGAGACTCTCGTTTCGAAGAAAGGGAGGAAGCACTCGCACTATAGAGCCACTCATCATCTTCTTCTTTTGCATTTGGTAGGTGTGTTCAGTCTCCTGCAACACATTAGTTTTCATTGCTGCTGACTCTTCACATCGTTTTTGTTCTGGTGTTGCTGCCTCATCTCGGGGCATTCATTTGTTTGTGTTCATCCTTTCTCCGTCGTCATGCACCACTCACAATACCGGAAAATCGATGGCCACCTGGACAACATCGAGGGGTGCCTTCGGGACATGGTACGAGCACCACCACCGCCGTCTACCAGATCACGTTGGGACCCGCCCGCACTGGCGCCGATGTCTCCCTCTTCACCCAACGCAGCCGCCACGGCTTACGCAAGCCCGCTACATCGCGACACGAATAATGAGGTGGTGAGTTACGCGGCCTCCCTGCGACCACCGCCAGCTCTGTCGCGACCTCCTCCTTTTCGACCGGGACACACGCGAGGCGGCCGTCAGCCAGGTGCACTCGCGACGGGAGCTGCAGCTCCTCTGCCAGCCACCTCGAGGACGTTGATTTTCAACTCCGCACGGCCGCTCCCACCGCTGCCAAGTCCGATTGTCTCGTCGTCGTCATCAGCGTTGTCGAATGACAGCTCGCATCTCTCCGACAGCGACGATGAAAAAACTCCAAAGAAGGCTGCAGCGAGCTCTGCGTCTTCCACGCACTCGAGCCCCGTCGTGCCCGTCATGCGGCCGCCTCTGTCTAATGCATTCCGCCCCAGTGGAAGAGCGACAGCAGCTGCAGCAGCGACACCATCGCCTTTGCTGTCATCTCCTGCGCTGACGCGAGACTCTTCGGTTCTCTCCAGTGAAAAGCAGGAGACCTCGTCTCTAGCTTCGTCCCTGGATGGGAGTCTCGAGCGAAGTATGACGTCTATACTGGACAGACTCGAGCGCCGCTTTCCACGGCCGCCACCGCTTCGACGGCAACGACAACATTCGGACCCACCACATGTAGACGGAGTACACGAAACGGAGCCGACACCGCGACCCTCACGCGCACCCCTGCCAACTCATTTTAGTGCTGAACCCCACGACGTCAACGATGTGTCGCCTCCGACGGAGTCGGCAGGCCTCGCAGCCGCCAATGAGTCCTCCCACTCCTCAGCTTCTTCCCCTCTATCCACCTGGGACACCCACGCCGGCTCTTCTCCACTGGATCGTTCAGCGGAGCAGCCCACTGCGCCACGCACGCGTGACACTTCTGCGTTGTCGAGCGCTGCGGAAATTAGAAAGCCCGGTAAGCCGCCTCCCTCCTCCTCGCAGTTGAAGGACTCTCTGCACCTTGACTTCCCCTCATCAGCTCCAACGAGACACCCACCTGGTCACGACTCCGCGATCCCAACTGCTCAGGTGGCGCCAACGCGGAGTGACGTACCTCAGCGAACGCACCACCGTGGAGTAGGTCTGGAAGAGGACGACGAAGAGCCACAACAGCCCGACTCCGGTGACATGCCTGACCCAACGAAGATGGTCGTCGGCAGCACCTCCTCTGGTCATCCATTTCCAGACGATGCTGCGGTCAACAATGTCGTGGCGCTCACACACGTCGACGCTGGGGCCGCCACCGTTGCTCCCGGTGCTCTTCAGCCAATCTGCGCCAACACAGATGTTCCATCAATGCGTCCGCCGCCTCTGCAGGAAGGTGCGAGTACTGAGCCTGCGCACTCATCGACTACGAGTCGCAGTAACAGAAAAGCGGACAGTCCTGTACCGCATGACGCCCGCCCGGCCAACCTAACGGAAGGGTCTGCCTTTTCTACCCCGGAGGCCTCCCGTTATTCTCCCGTGAACACAAGCACCGCCGATTCACGGCGTTCGCAGGAAAGGCCCAATAATCCACCGAGTTCCTCCGGCCCTCTACCTCTACCTGAGACGCCCCTTCCGACGCTCCACAACCTCGAATTGCCTACAGTCCCCAGCACGCAGAACATCCCTAGTGCCGACGACAGCCTTACTGAACTTGTGGCGAGTCACCTGCAGTCGGCGCCCATCAACCCTGCCGTTGATACGCCAACACACCTGACAAAGATGCGCAACACCACGCCACCACCTGCCAGCACACCGCCCGAATCTAATTCGTCATCTGCGGCAACCCCATCAACGC
>NW_015438373.1:114736-139987 GCF_001293395.1 Leptomonas pyrrhocoris
AGAGGCCCGTGCACGTGGACGCTGCCATGGACGCCACGCCGGCTGCTGAGGGGGCTGCGCTGCACGCCACCCCGAGCAGACCGTTGCAGGGCGATGGGACTGCTTCGCGGGATGGCCAGAGAGCGTTGGATGGCGGCAATAAAATTCTCGATCGTCTGCTTGACTACGCTTGCGCGCTGCGGCGTATCGAGGGTGCCCGTGATCGCTGGCATCAGGCATACGCGCGCTCGGTCGGCACGCAGTCGATGGATGGCCTCGTGGGTGTTGTGGACGAGTCGCGTCGACTCGCTACTTCACCTGCACTGACTGTCCTGGCGGGGGTCTCGGAGTCTTCACCGCTTCCTGAAGGCGTGGGAACTGCGGTGAATACAGATGTTGACGTGGGCGAGAACGCTGCTGCGAAACCGCGAAATGAATGGAGTTCTGTGCGCTTGACTAGCAGCGACAGCAGCAGTGTGACCTCGCCGCGACGTCATAATTCTCTGCTCGACGCCGCAGCACCTGCAGCACCTGATAGCGTCGGCAGCAGCCAGACCGCGACGGCTCTCACCGTACGACACAAGCGAGACGCGCCGCAGCGGCCCTCTCCGCCGCTGTACGAACTCTCCTCGAACAGCGAGAGTGCGATCCACCCCGGCAATCAGTGTCTCGCCAATCAGCTGTGGGGGCGGCAGCTCAGCCTTCACGCGGCGGAGCTCCTCCGGCGGCTTCTGCGCCGTGAGCGGGACCATCGAAAGACGATTTTGCTGCGGGAGATTGAGGCCCGTTACGCGGTGCGGTTGTACGAAGCCTCCGACGCGGCGCAGCGAGGTCTGGACTTCTTTGCAAAGGCGCAGGACGACGTGAGTACGAGCCGCAGCAGCACCTTTGCACTTCCTGTGGATTCTACTCGGCGTGCCGCCACGCTGTCACCGCCGGTAGCTCCAACGCTACATCCATTGGGCGGCGCTGAAACGCCAAAGTTCGAGAAATCGACGAGCTCAAAGACGGAAGGGAGGGCGGTGCGGCGCGGAACGTCCTCAGCCTCATCGACGGAGCCGAGCAGCAGCGGCACCGGCGGCGGCAGCGTTCGGATTCCTCGGCGCGGCGAGCGATCATCGCTCAACGACGGAGTGGGAGATGCGCAGCGGGGCACTCCACACGTGACGACTCCGCAGCCTTCATCTTCACCGTCGTCATCCTGTACGGACGCGTCGTCCTCGGTGGTATTCGCACGGCCTACTCAGCCGCAATCACTTAACAAAACGAAGACGACAGCGGAGAGAAGCGACGCTCCCGTGGCAGAGGAGGCGGGTCTGGTGACGTCGGTGAAGTCGAGTGGGGATTGGGAAGAAAGCGCAGGCCAGCCGCCGTCTTCAGGCGACCGCAACGCGCCTGCGCCATCGGAGGCTGTTCATACCACGAGCACTACTCCAGCTCAAACACTGCAGCAGCCACGAGTACCTTCTGGAGCCGCGGACAGCGCAGTGACTCACTTGGGCGAGAGCGCCGAAGGCCACGACTCGAAGGATGTGCACGCTGACGGTAGCGTTGCGGGGCGGCGGGTCGAGGGTACAAGAGTGAAGTCTTTTCACGCTCTGTCAGACGGCTCATCCAGTGCCGATCGTTCTGCTCAGGCAGGGTCGTCGGCAACATCGCGAAGCGGGTCGGTCGTTCTTGGTGTACCTTCGCAGCTCCCCGCAGTGAGCGCAGAGGCGCTGCCGCACACGGCATCGTCGTCATCGGCGTCTTCCTCGCTGCCTGCCTTCTCCGTCGTGCCTGCGTCTCCGCTTTTCGGGCAGTGCAGCGAGATGGACAGCAAGGACGGAGCGGGTGATCGGACACGTGTCTCACAGCAATCAGCAGCAGCCGGAACGCACAACCAAGACATCACCGCGTCCATCACCGACATCGGCCTGCCAGCACACCGGGTCCGCGGCTCCAGCTTTTCAGATCTGTGGACGCTGGACAAGGACGAAAGCGAAGAAGACGACGAGGCGCTTGATGTGGGCCGTGTGCGCAACGATGGCACTTCATCTCTGCCACCAACTCCTTCCTTTCCGCCTCAGCCAGCGCCAGACACAGGCGTGGGCCGCGACAGCGAGAGCAGCACGACGTCGAGTGAAGCGTTCACGGTGCAGCTGAGCGGAAAGAAACTGCAAGAAGGCGATGGTGGACGTCTCGATGAACGGAGACGAAGTAGCAGCGACAAGGGCGAGGATCGCACGGCCGCACCCCTGCAAGCAGGCACGTCCGCCTGCGCTCCTCCTCGTGTCGCTCGCCCTGACTCGGTCAGAAGCACAAGCGGGCTGCCGAGCAAGCACTCGTGCAATCTCAGTGGTGCATCGGAGGTAGAGCCGCGGCCAGCCATCGTTTTTCTCCACACGGACACGGACACGGAGGCGTGGGCGCGAGTGCAGTCGGAGTGCGACGACGAACCGCAGCCCTCCCTGTCCGCGCCACAGCCGTCGGAACCGTCGCCGTCGCCGTCGCCGCTGACGCAGCGGCTGAGTGCATGGGAGACGGCGACGACTGGTGAGGCCTTGCAACCTGCCGCATCGCTGAGTCCTCCGCAGGCGCTTCCGTACGAAGATGAAGGTCACCCTCCTCCTCCACCGCCTGATCAGAACCCTCCCGCCTCCGCGGAGCCATCGAGGGCCTCCTCGTTTTACTTCTCTCTTCCAGCGCAGAGCATGCCACGCGCCTTCAGCAGCGGCGGACTGCCACATGGGCTTTCGTCTCAGGAGTTAGCTGAGTCGGCCCATGCGAAGAAGGACGCTGTGTCGCCGCTACACGAAGGTGGGAAAGCCAAGCGGCCGAAGAGCGCCACAAAGGATAAGCCGCACGCGTTGAGCAACAGCGGCAGCAACAGCAGCAACGATGACACAACCCCGTACCACCGAGAGGCGCAATTCGCCGAGGAGCCGCATCCGTTTGCGCATCGGCCGTCGTCTTTCCGTGACACACAGCGAGACGTGGATGAAGAGACATCAACCTTTTTCGATAGCGCGGAAGAAGAGGAGAGTACCACCTTCACCGGCCTGCCCTCACGGCAGCGGGATCAACGAAGGCAGCAGCAGCAGCCGGGTGTGTCGTGGACGATTCCACTAGACTGGGCAGACAGCGGACGGCGTCAAAAGGTCCACGCGGACCCCGACAACGTCACCAATCCCCGTCCCTCCCGCACCCCCGCTGCCGCGGATGCCTCGGCAACTCCGTCGCCGTCTCACCTCCCTTCACCGCACCGTAGTCATCATCACCGCACCTTGCCACGTCATCGGCTGCCACCGCATCTGCAGGCGAATCGCCCCCGCGCGCGTGTCCTCACACGTGGACTCCGCCCGGTATTCTTCAGCAGTAGCAGCGGCAGCAGCAGCGGTACTGCTGGAAACGACGACAACAATAGCAGTGATTTTCATACGGGCTCGAATGCCTTTGATGCGGCCTCGCTGCTGTCACAGGTTCCGCGACCGGCAGGCCCGTGGTACGCCGCACCCGCCCCACGGCTCAAAAGGCACCACGTCGCTCGCAGCGGCGCCACTCGTAAGGCGAGGCCGTCGCGGTCGTGGCGGCAGAAACGGCCACCGCCGCAGCAGCAGCGAGAGACAGCACGTTCGTCAGGCGATGACGACGACGACGACGACATGGTGGGGGAAGGAGGTAGGCACAGGGATGTGGAGGTCTCTCCCGTGCGGCGAACGGCGGTGCAAGGCGGGAGCGCCTCCGTCCAGACCCCAGCGGGTTACGCACAGCAGCAACAGGCGTCCGCACGCGTGCGAGGAGGGCCGTATGCCGTCCCGGCCGGGCTGGCCACCACTCCATCTCCTGCCAGGCCCTTTTCAACCCCTGCCCCGTCTGCCCTTCATCGTTCTACTACAACGGAGGCCAACGCACCTTCGCGAAGCCCGCAGCATCGACCACAGCCGGCCGGACCGACCTATGCCGAATTGCATGAACGGCGACAAGCGTATGAGGCCCAGCACCAGCAGCAGCAGCGTCGAGTGTCGCCCTCCACTGGTCACCGCGCCTCCTACGCACAGATTCAAGGCCACCCAGCAGACGTGCCTGCAGCCACCACTGAAGCAACATCGGAGGAATCGCCTCCCGCACAAGCAGGCACCGCAGCAGCAGCAGTTGGCGACACGGTGAGTAAGGCGGTGGTGTGGCGGTTGACGGGTGCGCCGCTTCCCCGCTCCGCCGCGTCGCAGAGAGTAAAAGAGGATAGCCTCGCTTCAGCCCCAACGCCGACTATGTGGCCACCACCACCAGCGCCCTCATCCGTGGCGGCCACCCCGTCCCGACCTGCTGAGGTGGAGCGTGCGCCGTCGTTGTTGCCGCTCGCGGAAAGCGCCACGGATTCTTTGTCTTCCTCGCCGCGGCACGGCGCCACCGCGACCGCTCCCCGCGGAGCCAAGTCCCGACCGCCGACGGACGTCGTAGGTGAGGACAAAGCGGAGGCGGAAGGGACGGACCTGCGTGTTGAAGAGGCCCGTCGTCGCTTAATGGACGACGTACGCACCTCCTCACCTCCCCCTCCTGTTTCTCCAGTTGTGGGAGACGAAGAAAACGTACGCCTTCAGTCAGGGGTCATCAACGCAGTGCCGCAGCCTTTCCGAGATAACGCGACGTTCAATGCAACGGAAGCGGCTTCGATGTCCACGAGCCCCGGCAGCGCTCACGCAGGCGCCACGGGTGACGAAGCAGGTAAACCGATGAACGCGCCCACACCGGCAGTGCCAATCCCCGCAGAGACAAACACTCCGTCACCAGAGACCACACCGCCTTTACCACTCCCACCACTGTCGCCAACGCAATCCCTACCTCGTCCCGCTCTGAACATACAAGAGGCGGCGGAGGGGGGAAAGGAAGGAGAAGGGCGGAGACGAAGTAAAAATTCGGAGGCACCGACAGCCGCCTCGGAGGCGATGGAGTACACGATGGGGCTGACCAACTCGATGTTGTACGGACGCGCCTCCACGGCAGCGGAGTGGTCGCGGTCGACTTCGCACTCGACGACGCCGGTGTTGCGACATCAGCAGACAACACACCAGCCCTCAGTTGCAGCAACGCGAGGGGAAACCCCCGCTGACGAAGGACGCACACGTGAACATGACGAGTCAACGAAGGAAGGCAGTGAAGAGGAGGGCACGGACGATATCCACGACACCCCTGTCCACCCCCGTGTGGAGGCTGAAAAGAAGAAAGAGGAGGAGGGCCTCGCCGATGCTCTGCAGGACACGCCTCGAGCGTCGACGCCGTTTGCGCCCACCGTGGCGCCCGGCAGCCCGGGGCCACCACCGCCGGTGAGTCGGGAAGCGAGCGGGCTCACCCACCCAGAAAAGGAGTCGACAGGAAATACTACGGCGGAAAGCCTCGCACAGCCTCGGGAAACGAAAGAAGCGGAAGACGTCGCGACCTCTCCACCTTCGCATTCCATTACCACTCCTGAAAAAGAAGCTGTAGAAGAGGACGAAAAGCGGAAGGAGCTGCACGAGGCGATGGAGCAGCCCCCTTTGGACGCCGAGACGCTATCACCGACGCCGGTCGAGGGCGTGAGCGGTACTCCCTCTTTCACCTCCCACCCAATGCTGTCGCTGCCAACCCTACACGCGTACGAGTCTGCGCTGGCCGCCACTACGACCACCATCACCGCTCCAACTGCACCAGCCGCAGAGGCGAGGATCGGCAAGGAAACAGGGAGCGCGTTGGGCGCAGAGCCGTCCGCGGCAGCAAAAGCCCCTCTCCCGTCTCCTGAAGCTCCGACGTCGCTTCCAACAGAACCAGCGAGGGCGGATGGGCCGCAACAGCCACCGTCACCACAGCAGGGAGGAGCGCACGCCGCGTTCGTAGGAGTGGACTCCACATTAGGTCCGCGGAACAAGGTGGAAGGGTCGGTTTCTGATCGTGTCACCGCGACGGGAAATACGGTGTCCACTGCGCTGCCAGGTCACGTCATCGACGACTCTCAGCAGACACCCGCATCACGTCAACAGGACGAGCGCGTAGAAGACGATCGTCGGCTTCCGTCGATGCACGTTGGGCCCACACCCTACCCTGCCGCCGCCGCTCGTGGTCAACCACCTGAGAGTCCACCGCCTTTCTGGGAAGATGTTCGAGAGCCACAGCACGGCACACCAACGGGTGAACAGTCACAAGAGCAGCAATTGTCCGCCTTAGCGCAACGCCGCGCTGAGCTGGAGCGGCGGCTGGTGGACCTCGAAGCACAGCTGCGCCATCGGCAAGAAAATGCACTGCAGTCGTCGGCGCCTGACTACTTCGAATCAGACGACGTCGCCTTCCACAGTGCTACCGGTAGGTTGGGTGTCCGCCCTGGTCGTCCGCCGTCTTTTTCGCGTGCCAACACGGCCGCCGTAAGCAGGAACAGCAGAGGTGGACGTGGAAGCGGAGTGTGGGGACGAGGCGGCAGCAGCGGAAGAGGAGGAGTTTGTGGAGGTGGCAGGAACAATAGTGCTGGTGCTACGCAGCGAGAACCCGAACAGCAGCAGCAGCAGCATCTGCATCGCAGCCCCGCCGCGTCTCCATCGCCACGCTCTGCAATTCAGTGGACACCGCGGCCACACCCCACGCGAGATCCAGCCGCAGCATCAGGAGCAGAGTCTGACTCTACCGCACACGGCCGCGTCTCGCACGCTGCCGTGGGTACGACCGGTGACGTGCGGGGAGGGCGTAGTATTGGCCAACCCCCCAGCAGCTCCCTCCCGCCTGATGCACGGACGGCACCGTCAGCACCCGCTGTAGCCGCGCCCTCGACGTCGACGATCCGTCCGCGGCTCTCTGCGTCGCCGGCGGCTGCCACTGCGGTGGTAGCGGCGGCGGTAAGAAGCGACGAGCACCCGTACTCCCGCACGGAGCACCGCGGCTACGGCTTCGCCAACGCCGGCTCCGTCGGCTCTCCCGCCGGGCCGAACTATCGCCGCACGACCACCGCCTTTTTAATCAGCGCGGACTGGCGGTATCAGCGCACGTACGTGGACACCGTGTTCTTCCCGCAAGTGGTGGAAGGAGCGCGGAGTTCACACGGTGCGTCGAAGGTGCC
The DNA here is from genome assembly GCF_001293395.1 of Leptomonas pyrrhocoris. NCBI lineage: Eukaryota > Euglenozoa > Kinetoplastea > Trypanosomatida > Trypanosomatidae > Leptomonas > Leptomonas pyrrhocoris. The sequence goes on from NW_015438373.1 coordinate 121,773, forward strand.
GCAACCAGCGGAGGATGGAGAAACACCGCAGCAGCCGCGGTCGTCATCGTCGCAGAGCGTGCCGCCAGGTGAGAGACACGGCGGCGCGGATGTGTTTGCGTGTCGGCCTTTTCGCTTCCCGTAAAGTGCGAAGAGACGCTGGATTCTGTGTTTTGTCGTGCTCGCGTCTTTGGCTTCGTGGAACTGCTGTTGTATTTGTGCGCTCTGCCATCATGGTCTCCGCTGTTCTCAATCTCCGCTGTTGGTTGGTTGGTTGAAGCTGCTGTTTCATCCTGCCAGCATCCCTTTCTTTTTTCTTTCATTTGTATGTTTCGTTCACTGTACCCTAATGAAAACGCGTTACAGTGAAAATCCAGGCAATCATCATCCATGCGATCTGCACGCATCTGTCCCCCCCCCCCTCCCCGTTTAAGCCCGAGAAAGAGACGGAAACACCTCAACGAAGGGTATTATTGTTAGTATTATTGCTATTTAAGCACTTACGGATCTCTGCTGCTGGATGCGTACCGTGTTTTGTTATTACTACTCTTCTACCCCTCGCACCTCTCCTCTCCTCTCGTCTCCCCTTCCTCTCCCTTTCTCGGATTCCTCGTTCACACGCCGCGCCAACTTCGTGTGCCACGTCGGACGTGTCCTCGCACATCAAAATATATAAATATTTAAAAGAGAGAACACACGACGACGGAGTCGCCTCAGCGCATTCTTCAAATCGTTTCCCTAAGCTTCTTACTGCTCTCTTCCTCTTCCTTCTGATTTATTTTTCTGCCGTTGCTTCTATTTAGTGCCTTCGCGTCTGCATGTGCTCGAAAAACTGTCGCTGACAGCTTCTTTTTTCTTATTTCGGTTAAGCCCGGTTTGTGTTTTTCTCTCTTCTTTGCTTTACTTCTTCAGCCTCGCCATGCCGTCCCCAGCGCAGCGCCCACAGGAGTCCGTGCCGCTGCGGACCATTAACCTCTCCGAGGTGCACGGCGACCCCTACGCGGAGGAGCTCGGCATTGGCGCCCCGATCTACGACGCCTGGGCCCTCGATGATGACGAGGCCAGCAGCAAGCATGGCACCGACACCTCGGAGCCGATTAAATTGATGGGCGACACCGAGAACTCCCCCTCGACCCGCCAGCCCAACGGCCGGCACGGCCCGCGGCACACGTTCCACACGCCGGGGGGTCGTCCCTGCAGCAACGAGTTGTGGCGCTTCCGCGCCCGCGGCTGTCAGGATTGCTGGGCGGCGCTCTTCTTCATCGCGCTCGTCACGGTGGTGCTTCTGTGGGGTGCCGCGCAGATCTGGCAGCTCGAGCTGACGGACGTCGACCTCGCCGTGATTGCGGGTCAGGCGGAGCCGGAGGGGCCGGTGCGGTACGGGCCACGCACGCTGCCGCAGGACAAGAAGCCGCCGTTGCGGCACGTGGCGGCGCTGCGGGCGGGTGTGGCGGCCCTGTGGGAGCGGCAGAACGCCCTGCTCAGCGGCAACTCCGCTCCGGCCCGCACCAGCCCCCGCCTCTCCATCGGCTCTGCGGTGGGCATGCTGGTCGTGCTGGTCTTCGCCGTCACGACGACGGTGCTGGTGGCCTATGCGGGTCTGCTCATCATCTCCCTCTACCCCAGGCAGCTCATCTTCATGCAGTCGACGGCCAGCTCCGTCTTCTTCGCCATCTCTGCGGGGGTGGCGTTGGCGCGGGGGTCGCCGCTCGGGGCGTTGCTCTTCACCATCCTCACCTTTATGCCGCTGCTGTGGATTTACTTAATTCAAGACCGCATCCCGTTTACGGCGACGATGCTCTGCGCCACCGTGGCGGTGCTGCGCCGGCACAAAAGCCTCTTTGCCATCTCCCTCTGCTCCGTCCTGGTGTGCTGGTCGATGCTGGTTGTCTTCATCCTCTGCGTGATGCCGAGCGTGCTGCGGCTTGCCTCGGGGTGGGTGATGGGGAAGGATATCATCTACCCTTTCATGGTCGTATTTGCCTTCTTCTGGGTGCAGGAGGTGGTGAACGCGGTGGTGCACGTGACGGTATGCGGGGTGGTGGCCACGTGGTACTTCGCTGGCGAGGAGCACCTGCCGCTCGCACCAGTGACGATGGCCCTGCAGCGCGCCGTCACCACCAGCTTCGGCTCCGTCTGCTTCGGCTCCCTGGTCACCGCCGTCGTCTCCTTCGTTCACTCTATCATTGACTGCGTGCGCAGCGGCAACGATCAGAACAGCTTTGTGATGTGTCTGATGGACTGTATGGTCGGCTGCATTGAAGATCTCGTGCGCTACTTCAACGAGTACGCCTTTGTGCACGTCGCCATCTACGGCTGCAGCTACGTGGACGCCGCCAAGGAGACGTGGGGACTGGTGAAGCAGTGCGTCTTCTCCGCCGTCTTCAACGATTGCCTGGCGAGTCAGGTGGTGGCCATCATGACCCTCATGAGTGCGGTGCTTGTCGCGGTCTTCACCGGCATCGTCACGTGGAGTGCACCGGCCGTCACCGTCATGTTTGTGATGGCGTGGGTGGTGTGCAGCATCTTCTACAGCCCGATCGCGTCGTGTGTGACGACGATCTTTGTGTGCTTTGCGGAGGTGCCGGTGGGTCTGCAGTTGTCGTTCCCACAGCTGTACGACGCGTTGGTGGACGCGGACGCCGGGTACACGGCGCGGAGGGAGGACGCCTCCAACTCCTACGGCACGTACGTTGTTTAAACTGTTCCTTTCATGTTTCTTCTGTTTCCTTCTGTTTTCTTCTCTCTTCCCATATGCGATACATGGAGCCAAGAAAAAAAGAGTGCGGATGTGATGGAGGACGTTGGAAAGCGTTCTCGGAAAACTTTCATCTCTCCTCACGCATAAATCGTTTCTGCCCCTAATTTTTTTCCTTTTTTCCCTTTCCGATGTTTCCCTCAAAGACTTCATTGCCGGTTCAATGCGCGTGAACAGATTTTTCTGAACGTGTGCTTGTGTGTGTGTGTGTATGTGTGTGTGGCCGGTGCCGCTGCGCATTCCTTTCAGCTCGTCGCGTCGCAGTATGTCTTCTGGCTTTTGCGAAGACAACTTTGGTTTTTTGATTGTTTGCTCTTTGTTATTTGATTATTTGTTTTGCATGGCAGACATCGACCTCCACCTTAACCGGTGCTCCGATATCGTGTGTGTGAGTGTTGTGTGTGGTAGGCACGTGCGATCGTCCGCTTTTGTTGGATACGTGGAAAAAGGTATTCTCTCTTCTGCGAACTTCTTTGTCCGCGGACATGTGGGCGAGGAAACGAATGCCTATTGTCTACGCTTTCGTTATTTATTTCGTTCTTTCTTTTTTAAGCCTTCAACGTCAAGACATTACAGTGGATTGTGGTTTTTGCCGCCTGTGTAGTACACTTCTATCGACCATGTTTTAATTCGACACAGTCACCGTAGCAGGAAAGTGTAGGTCTACACATATCTACCTCCCACTATATATGTATATATATATATGCCTCCATGGATTGAATTGAGGACGGCATCGGTCCTTCTCGGCTTTTATTCTAGTTCTTTTCTCTTGTTTAGTTAGTTGGTTTTGCATATAAATATATATATATACAGTATTCAAAGGAGGGGAATCGTTGACGATCTAACGGGGCCCTCGCCATGTTTTTTTTTGTTTTGCGTGTTCTGCAAAACACTAATTTAAGTTTCTAATATCTCTTTTGATGTTTTTCCCATTTGTACTTCATCACTTTACATCGTTAAAAGTAGTACGTGGTGGACGCCCAATGCGTTTCAATTGTTTCTGGAGCTTATTTCTCTGCCGCCGGCATCGTGGGTGGAGCAGAAGGAGTGCCTTATGACCGCCTCCGCTTTGGGTTGCGCGCAGCGCGGCTTTTCATGAACACCTCGTTTCTTCTGTTACGGCTACTGCTTTCGTGTTGATCACACCCCGTCCTTCTCTCATTCACTGTCTCCCTCCGTATGTGTGTGTCCTCCACCCGCTCCTCTTCACTTGTCGACACTTCGACCGTTATTACTGGTGGTGTTGTCTTTCATCTTTGTTTTTGTTTTCATTCATTCGCATGTCCATCGCAACTACTATTGCTATTGTTAATGGTTATAATAATGTTTAAATAATCCTAAAAGGTTGATATTCAAAACAACGATATCCGTCTCCGGTGTTTGGACCTTCTTTCTCCTCCTTTCTGGGATAACGTGTTGCCAACCACAACCTTCCCTCGCGCCCATATATATCTACGCAATCGCCCCGACACCGCAGCGGTTCTTCCTTTTCTTCTCCGCGTACCACAATCCGCCATTGTAAATACGAAAGCAATGGGTCTCTTTGGCAAAGATCGCGCCGGCACCTTCAAGGCCACCGACGGCTCGGGCCGCCGCTTCACCTGGACCGTCAAGAAGTTCTCTGACTACGAGCCCGGCATGACACTCGACAGCGACAACGTCACGTGCTTCTCCAAGACGAAGTTCCACCTGCACATGTCCCTCGGCAGCAGCGGCGACGTCGGCGTGTACATCCACTACAAGAAGCCTCCGATTCCCAAGTACTCCTACTACTTCGAGAACTCCAAGAAGCAGGTGCTGCGCCAGCACACCGCCCACACCATCCCCACCGACTCAGAGCGGTGCGGGCACTGGAACGTGTGCAATCACAACGACATGAAGGACTTCCTGGGTGAGGAGGACACCCTCTACGTGCACTTCGCCTTCGATGACGACAACATCGTGGTGAAGCGCATGCCGGAGAAGAACACGCTGTCCGTCATGTGGACGATCCCCAACCTGAACGAGCAGAACGTGAATCCCTTCTCGTCGCAGGGCTTCTTCATCGACAGCACGCTGCTCGTCGCCCGGATAGACGTGAAGCGCAGCAACGCCGACACCATGGCGAAGTGCGACCCGGCGGACATAAACACCTACATTATCTTTCTGTTCTGCCGCAAGGGCAAGGTGCCGCCGCACAGTGTGGACCTGATTGACGCCTCCGGCAACTCCTACTTCCGCGCGGAGCGCAACGAGGACGGAACGGCGCAGACGGTGATGGTGGACAGCCAGCTCGTGCAGACGAACACGGCCAAGTCGGGCATTCTCTTTGTGAAGTTCGAGTTCTTCAGCGGGGGCAATCCACTGGAGTCGCTCGGCATGGGTGGTGGCGCCCCTGCGCCGAGTGGCGGGGAGGACCGCACGGTGGAGCTCGGTTCGAAGAAGGAGGCCTACAACGTCATGGACGACTAGTAGAATAGCAGCACGAAACCGACGAAGGTAAAAGTCGGCGTCTGCAGAGGGTTTAAAGAAGGGAGGGGGGAGAAATGACGTTGTGGAGAGCATGTGTATTTTTTTGGTTTGCTTTCCTCAGGACACGCCACACGTGAGAAGGAAAGGAAGATAATAAAAAATGTAAAGCGTCCAAACGTGCACTCCGGTCGCGGCAAATACCTTGATGTGTGTGTGTGTGATTTTTTTTTCTGCGGAAATACGCAGCATTTCTTTCTTTTCTTTCGGTGTAAGAAGCGCAGTAGTTATCTTTTTTTTTACTTCACTAGTTCATTTATATATGATTATCTATGCTTTTCTTTTTTCTCTCGTGGGCTGCTTCTCATGCATCAGCGGGTGTTTGTTGGCGTTGTTTATCTTCCTTTCCTTTTATGCATTTCCTCGCTCGGAACGTTTTTGGGGGAGATAAGTCCGGTATTGGGTGTATCTTTGTGTGTGTGTAGAGGTGTGTGTGTGTGAAATGGCGAAGCAACATGTGCGCTTTGATCATCTTCACCGTCCCGGGAAGCACCGCAGCCGTACCGTTGCGTTGACGTGTTCCGTCAATGCATTTTGTCCGGCACTGCGCATTCTTCCTCCTCCTCCTTTTTTTCTTTCTTCTGCGTTCACCCTCTTATCGGGCAACAGCGATACTTTTATACTTTGTGTATCTTCTTTTCCGGTGTCGAGTGCGCGGTCGTAAAACTCAATCACTGTGTGTGTGTGGATGTATGTGGATGTGCTGTACGACCCTTAGCTTTACACCTTTTTGCTTTCAATAGTATCATCACCATCGTTGACGAGAAAGCGGTGAAGAACAAAGAAAGATTGGGGAAGAGAACCCCCCTCCCTACCCCCCCCCCCCCGTCCTTGTGGAACCGTTCGTCGATGCACACCGCCGCCTCAAATCTTCTTTAAGTATCACGTCATACGTTTTATCTCGGCTTTTCTCTTTCTCTGTTTTGTACTCCTCCGCTTCCTACGTTAATCCTCCCTATTTCGGTGGTTTATCTTTGTGTTTCCTGTACATCATTATGATTCCTTTCTTCTTTCTTTTTAATATGGATGATTAGAGAAGTGCGGTGTGTGTTCTTCGACCCCGGCAGATGTCAAAGCGGGAGAGATACGAACGCAATACGAGAAAATAAGTAGAAGCTTCCTGAAGCGGGACGGGGTCGTATATATATATATATATATACATTCGCTCCTCGTCACGTGTGCGTTCTTTATCGTTTTCTGTGGTGTATTTGTGCTTTGCTTTTTCCCAGTAGAAATCATAACAAAGAGTGAAAGAGAAATGGAAGAGAGGACGTCGGGGGCGGATTGGGTCGTCGGCATGCACGGCATCTCTTTTTTGCCCGCCTCCCCCCCCCCCCCCCCCCCACTGGCGTGTCGTGGCAGATGTTGGAAGGGATAACGGAAACGGAGTGCGTGGGCATCGGTGGTCTGCGGGTGCGGTTGAAAAGAACTGTAGGTTATACAATGGCCGTTATAATGTGACTCTTTTGGGGGAGAAAAGAGAGTACGTTTTCTCCTCCTCGACGATTTCCCCGGCTGTACTCTCTCCCACTCGTTGCTCGGGGGGTATCTCTTGCGTGTGTGTGAAACCGCCCATTAAACACGCAGAGCCAACATCAGCATCAGCATCATCACCACCGTAAGACGGTCGCGACCGCCCCCTCTCTGCGAGGCTGGTTTGCGGCGCACTGCAACTTCTGCACACGTAATCACAACAACAGAATATTTTTGTTTATATATTTATATTTATTTTTATGTGAGCACCGCATGTCCTCCGCCGACGAGTCAGAGAGCGCACCCGACGCGGCGGCCATTGCAGCCCTCGAGCTGCTGGAGACGGCCCGAGCACGTCTGCACGACGCTCTCCGCGAGGCCGCTTTCGACCTCGTCGCGGCCCAGCGGGAAGAGGAGTCGACACGCGGATGCCTTGTCTCCCTCGACGCCGTCCCTACACAAGGGAATACGTTGACTCCGCTGCTTACCGTCGCACAGGAAGTAGAGGAAGGTAATGAGGAGCCGCCGGTGGGGCAGGCACGCTCGAGTACGTGGGTGCTGACAGAGGGAAAAGGCGAGCGCATCTCTGCGTTGCCGGCACGGCGGGCGGCTCCTAAAGCCTCCTCCGAGGCAGCAAGGAAGGAAACGAAGGATGACGTATTGACCTTGGTGGATCCGATTTATTACTTTAGCGCAAACCCGTCCTCTGCTCTGCGGGACGGTCAAGCAGCGTATCGACGGGCGGTGCAGTGCGTGGTGGAGGTGGCAAACGCGCAGCAGCGTGCGTTGGCGGCCGCTGAGGCGTATGCGTGTGCCGAGAAGGCAGCATCGTAAGTTGCCATCTGTGGACGACAACTAAAGCAAAAGAAAGGAATGGAAGAATGACTACCGGCATCAACGACGAAGGAAGCGCGAGGAGCACATCGCCGTGTTTTTCACCGCGTTGTGGCGTCTCCCTGCGAAGTCGGTTTTATATGTCGATTCTCATGCGTTTGCCTTAAAAGGAAACGAGAAAGACGTAGAAGAGAAAAACGGTACTTCTCTCGCTCCACCTCAAGCGAGAAGCCGGAACGAGAGCCCTCAAGAGGGGAGGGGGAGGGGAGTCATTCTCTCCCGCTCCCTTCCTGTTATCACGTCAGAAAGCAAACAAAAAACAAGCTTCGCTGATAGCGTGTGTGTGTACTAGAATATCTTCTCCTTCGCCAGTGTTCCTTTTCCATTCTACCTCTTTTCTCCCCTTCCTTGTTTTACTATTATTATTATTGAATGTCTCACGTCTTCTGCCTGTCCTCCTCCTCTACGGCAGTTCCAACGAGGGAGCCGCCTCGCTTTCTTTTCCTTTTCCACCAGCAGTCTCACCTCGACGTCGCTCTTCGTGGCACCGCTCTGTCACCGACGTGCGTGCAGCTCGCGTTTCTGCCTCTGGGCCATTCTATTTGGCCCACCACACATACAACCTTTGTTGTGAAGGTTGCTTTTCTTCAAGTCGCGCCGTTCCCGTAACACGTCGCAATGGGGCGTTCCGGCGGATTCTTCAAGAAGCTGAAGGCGAAGCAGAAGAAGGCGGCATCGCGCCAGCAGCGCGGCACCAAAGGCGCCTCCAAAGAAGACCGTCGCCGCAAGCACAACGAACGTGTTGAGGTGTACGCCGCGAAGCGAGAGGCCGAGCAGCTGGCCGTCGTGAGCAGCTCCAGTGACGAGGCCTCTTCGACGGACTCGGAAACGGAAGCCTGGCGAGAGACGCGCTCCATGCGCAAACTACGTGCGATGCTCGGTGCTGGTCCAACCTCCGCTAATAAGAAGACGTCCTTACATGCGGCAGTGGAGGCACGGAAGCGCACTCGCCGAGGCGAAGGTGGCGCGGATAGCCGCGATGATGCCTTCGATGGAGAAGCGAAGGAAGAGGAAGACGACGATGATGGTTGGAACAGCAGTGACAGCGAGGCAGCAGCAGCAGCGCAGGTCGCCACACGACGCCCGCCTCAGCGCCGCCGCCTGCGCCGTGGGCAGCGCGGTGAGCAACGCAGCGAGGGTACCACGAACGGCGACGACGGCGATGACGAGCTCGATGCCGAAGACTGGCGTCTCTACCTCGGTCAAGGCAGCAGTAGCGGTGATGACAGTCTCAGCGCAGAGGAGGGAGAGGAAGTGGGTGAAGAAGATCAGGAGCTCGGGGAGACGACGGCTGACGCCGATGACGTCGTTGACAAAGACCTTTTAATGGACATCAACGAAACGGATGACGAGGTAGACGAAGAGGGCGATGACGAGGAGGAGGGGGATGGCGACAACCCGCTGTTTCATTTGGACGATGAAGACGCCAGCAACGGTGTGCTACAGGATGGAGAGGGGGATGAGGAGGAGGACGATGGGGCGGACCTCTTCGACGATGCCATGATGTACGACGATGCCGAAGCTGAAGAAGAGGAAGAGGAAGAGGAGGAAGAGAGGGAAGACGCGCTCATTGACGAAGATGAAGAGGGCGACGAGGTGAGCAGCGACGACGACGACGCCGATAATAATGGCGGCGGCGCCACAACACCAAAGAAGGGAACAGAGCGCGGCGGCACAAAGCAGAAGTCAGCAGAGCAGCACCAACTCCTGCAAACATTTCAGTTTAACACGAGTAGCGTGTCGGTCCTGCAGCAGCACGGCAGCGTCCTTAGCGAGGCGGACGCGTGGGTCCGGAAGTACCACCTTGACCTGCACGGCGGGGTGGATGAGACGCCGCTGAAGCCGCTTCCCGTGCCGCACGCGGCGGTGGAGCTGCTCGCTGCGTCGAACGAACCACTGAAAAAGCGCGCGGCGACGCTCATGGACACGACAGAGGACAAGAAGCAGCTCGGCATTTTCTTCGTCTCGGCGGAGGAGTACAACACACTGCACCCGGAAAACGTCGCCGTGCTCGCCACCGCACACGTCCAGCAGCACCTCCTTCACGCGCCTTTTGATGTCGCGGCGGCGGCGGTGACGCAGCTCCCTGCCTACCTGCACCCCGCGCTGTGGGCCAAGTGGACGGCCTTCCGGGGGCACAAGAACCTCCCGAACTTCACCGCGGAGGAGCGGGGGCTGCTGGACCTCCTGCAGGGCTACCCCGATGTGTTCGACGCACTGCACTGCTGGCAAAACAGCGAATCCCGTCGCGAGGTGTACGCCCTGCATTTGCTGAATCACTGGTTTAAGGCGCGATCAGTGGTTGTGGCGCACGACGCGTTGCTCGCGCAGCGGAAGCAGGCCCAGCGTGCTCGGCGACGTCAGCAGTGGGCTCGTCGTAAGCAACAGCAGCAGCCACAAAAGGCAGCAGCCGAGCCTGCTGTAGAGGATAACGACGAAGAGGAAGAGGAGGAAGAGCCGGAGCTGCGCGATCGTGGGTTCAGCAAGACGCGTCTGTGTGTCATGTGTCCCCTGCGCAACCACGCCTACAAGTTCGTGTACACGCTCGTGTCCATCCTCCAGGCCGACCCTGAAAAGTGTCCCAAGCTGGCGATGTTCGAGCAAGACTTCACCGAGATTGAGGAGACCCTCGACCCGACCTTCAAGCGCCGCCCCCGCGAGTACCAACGCGCCTTTGAAGGCAACATCGACGACTCCTTCTGCGTCGGTCTCCGCCTGGAGCCGGAGCGGGTGCACCTGTACGCCCACCCTCTCAACAGCGACTTGCTGATTTGCTCCCCGCTGGGCCTGCGTCGCCGCATCGAGAAGAACGGCGACGTCCTCGTCTCCCTCTCCTCGATTGAAGTCTGTCTGCTGACGGAGGCGCAGATGCTTTATCAGCAGAACTGGATGCACGTCGCCGCGGTGCTGGAGCTCCTGGACAAGCGGCCCACGGACACCACCCACGGACTCTCTGACCTGCGCCGCGTCTACGCCTGGGCTCTTGAGGGGAGGAGCGGGCGGCATCGCCAGACCATCGTCGCCACGGAGGTGAGTACCGCGACGATGCTGTCAACGTTCCGCACGTCATCGGTGAACAACTCAGGCAAGGTGGTGCTGCAGCGTCGCGCAGACCCCGGCGTGCTCGCGCGCGTTCTGGTCCCCGTGCGTCAGCACTTCATCCGCTTCGAGCCGACGTCGCTCTCCACCGTCGACGAAGATCGCTTCGAGTTCTTCACGAAGCAGGTTTACGAGGCGAAGATCAACGCCATGGCGGAGCGCGACGTGCGTATTATCATCTTCGTGCCCTCCTACTTTGACTTTGTGCGGGTGCGGAACTACCTGCACCGCGAGTACCGCGAGAGCTACGCCGCCCTCTCCGAGTACACGTCGCTGAAGCAGCAACGCAAGGCGCTGGGTCAGTTCTCTGACCTGGAGCGGCCCGTGTTGCTCGTGACGGAGCGCTTCTACTTCTTCAAGCGCTACTTTGTGAAGATGGCGGAAGCACTCGTCTTCTACGGCCCACCGATGTTTCCCGAGTACTACGCGTCGCTGACAAACCGGCTCGTCGCGACGTCGCCAAACGCCTTTACGATGACACTGTACTGCCGCTACGACACGCATGAACTGAACCGGCTGGTCGGGACCTCGCGCATGGTGCAGCTGCTCGAGCGTGAGTCCGGCGTGTTCTCCTTCGTGACTTCCTAATGAAGTGGGTGCACACGGGTGTGTGTGTGTGTGTGTGTGTGATTGCGGTGGGCGTGCGAAATCAACTGTGCCGCTGCTCGTCGTGTATTGGTAGCCACTCCGCTCTCAACACGTTAAAAGGAAAGAGGTGTTCGACGAAAACCACCTTCTCTTTCTCTCTCTTTCTGTTGTTCCTACAATAGAAATAAGGTGTGTCTTGTCGTTCGCCAAGACGCACCTCCGCCTCATCTTGGATTGCCTGCGCGGGGTATTCTCGTTTACTTTCATTCTGGCGTTTAAACTTCTACTAAGTCTTCTAAGTTAATTCGCAATAATCATAAAAACAGTAGAGATGTTTTTTATTATTTACGGCGCCGGGCTCCGTGTGAACTACAAGCACCACAGGACGCAGAACTTCCCTTTTTTGTATGAAGAAATACGCGATGGGCACGCCGCCTTGTCACGCCGTGATCGGCTTTGAAGCGGCACCAAAAAAAGACTCCTCTCCTTCTTCCGTCGCGCATATGAGGGTCACAGATCCTTCCCCAGAGGGTCAAGCGTGCGCGTACCCGCACGCACACGAGCCAACCTATTATTTTTCTTTCTCGACCTTTATATGTTTTTCTCCTTCTCTGTTTCCATCTCTCTCGCGCGCGCTCTCTTCGGTTTGCCTTGAACATCTGCGTAATGCGTTGTCCAGAATAGCGGGCACCGCCTGTCTCGCAACGTCGACCAAGCAGCTGATGCGTTTTTTGTTAGCTTCTCCAGTGACCTTCTATTTTGCACTCAAAACAGAACACATAGACGTTGGTTGACGTACTCCACAACCTGTGTTTTTTTCCTAATTCCTTGACAACAACAACTCCAGGAAAGGTGATACGGCATCGAGTGGCGCAGGCGCTGTTGTCTCCTTCTCTTCTCTTTACTGCGTGTGTGTATGCGCCTGCTGCAACGCGCGTCATTGCCAGCCGCTGCTGTTTGTGTTGCCATCCTCATAGACTCCTTCAGACAAAACCAAAAATATACGTAGAACGTGTGCGGTTGAAGGGAATAATATAGTAGTAGTAGATTTCATACTTCACTCCCGTCTTTTGTGGTTCTCCTCTTCCTCTGTCAAAAATAATAAAACAATTGCTGCTTCGTATATACACCTCTAAAGCTATTTCGCACAATGGCGAGTTCTGAATTCGAGTTTGTGCAGGGCAACGAGCGGCTAGACTGGGGAGTCCTTGTTTCGATTGATGTGGAGCGGCTGATGAAGTCGACCAGCGTGGAGACGCTGCAGCGCATCATCGAGAACATCGCCTTCTCACGCGTCACGCGAGACGAGGCGGCCCTCTTCACCGCAGAGCACATCCTCCACCTATTTCAGCTCTGCCAGGTCGTGATTCAGTACCTCGTCTACTCCCAGGAGGTGCTGGCGAAGATGAACGTGCGGCTGAACGATCGGATGGCCGCGCAGCAGGCGGCCGTGCAAGAGCGCGAGGTGATGCTGCAGCGCCTCTCCGAGGAGAACAGTAGCTTGAAAAAGCAAGTCAAGACGCAGCGGCGGACGTTGTTGGCGTACGAGTACAACGCACAGGCGGCTTTGGCGCGTGGCGGCGGCGGCGGCGCACCGACCGCCCCGGCCTACGCCTGTCCGTACTGCGGCGAGGTGTACCAGAAGGCGGAGTCGATGCAGTCGCATCTGCGCAAGCGGCACAACACCTCTTCCTCTGCTGCTGCTGCGCCTTCCGTTCCTTCCGCCTGGAGTGACGGTGCAGGTCTGCCTGTGCCAGCAGCGGTGTCGTCCCCCTCCCCTCCGCCCCCGGCGCCCACCTCATACGCGCAGCTCCCCCAGCAGAGCTACTACCAACCACCACCGCCGCAGGTTTCGTCCGCTGAAGAACTCGCGGCCCTTCCGCAACTCCGTCATCGCGTGGAACAGCTAGAGAAGGACAAGGAGGTGATGGAGCGTCAGCAGCGTGAGAACTTAATCCTCATGATGCTGGGCGCGACGCGATCACAGCCCACGACCACCCCGCCACCTCCACCACCACCATCTCCAGCGGCAGCCCCCGCTACTGCCTCCGCGCTTCCCTCAGCGTTCGCGCCATCGCCGTCTTCTTCTCCGCTGCCCGGCCTCGCGTCCTCGTCGCCTGCCTCTCCGTCCCTCGCAGAGCAGCTGCAGGGTATTCCCGTCGTACCCGACGTCAGCGCGATGATGAACTACAACCTCTCCTGCCAGCGGGAGTCGTCCGAGAACGCGCTGCGACGGCAGCTGGTGGACCTCGAGGCGGAGATCCGGGCCCTGAGGACCAGCAACGCAGCAGCCGTCGCACCGGGGACGACGACACCAGCAGCGGCGGCAGCAGGGACCGAACCCACCGTCCCGCGTCCGCCGTGGGTGGCAGAGCTGCAGCAGGCGCAGCACCCCACCACCACCATCACGACACCTTCACTAACGCCGGTGCCGGTAGTCCCTGCGCTCTCCGTGCCTGCCAGCCCACCGCCGACGCCGCTCCCGCCGGCCCCAGCCTCCGCCGCCGTGCCACCGACGCACGCTTACGACTACACAAGTGGGATCACCGTCAACGTGCCCGCTCCTATCAGTCCCCCGCAGCTGCCTTCACCCCTGTCGGGTCTGCAAGCCCCACCGGTCATGAGCCCGCTTCCACCGCCAGCACCGTCTGTTGCAGCGGCAGAGACGCCACTCTCTGTGCCTCGATTTGATACGCAGCAGCAGCAGCAGCCACCTGCTCCGCTGTCCAGCCTCTTGCCGAGACCAGTTCCACTCCCTCGGTGTCCCAGGCAGCAACTCCCTCCCACAACAGCAGCAGCAGCAGCAGCCCGTCACGGTGGCGGTGGCCGTACCGTCTACCCCGGAGAAGAAGAAGCACGCCCACGCGACGGCGCACCACTGGGCGAGTGACAGCAGCTCCTCGCTGAGCTCCGCCTCGACAGTGCCGCCCAATCGTGTGGTGAGCCGTGGCACGGATGCTGGTCCAGGACAGGGCCTCGTGCCAGGCCTCCCTTCGCCGGTTTTCAGCGCCGGCAGCAGCAGCAGCGCCGGCATAGCGCCCCCACCGATCCCAACACCCTCTTCGTCTGCCGCCGCTGCGGCCACCACCGCGACGTATCCCGCACCACTCGTGACACCGCCCTCGACGACCCCGAGTGCCACCTCCGTCGTCGGCTCCTACTTTGCGAAGCGGTCAACCGCGACGGCACCGCCTCTTTCTCTCTCGCCTCCGCTGCCCATCCCAACGGCAGGCCCGGCGGTCAGCACGACGGCCACCACCACTGCCGCTACGACCACCATCGTTCCTCGGCCGGGCACCAGCAACAGCACCACCAGCACCGAGAGCAACAGCACAAACCCGTACATTCAACGCCACCCGCCACCGCCGGCCCTCGCGTCTGCCCCACCGCTGTTACTGTCGACGCCTGCAGCGGCCCTTTCTGTCAAGCCACCCACGACCACTTCTCTCAGCCCTGTTCCCGTTCCTCAGAGTAGTAGCAGCAGCAGTAGCGGTCGTAGTAATCTGCCGTTGAGCGCCGCGCCGACCTTCGCCTCTAACACCCTTTCTACCCCATACATTTCCCCTGCACCTGCGCTGTCCTCCGCAATTCCCGTGCCGAGCCTTGGCGGAGTTGCCGGCACGAGTCGCCCCGCCGCCCCTCTCATTCCAGTGCCCAGCAGCACGCCCTATGCCCCCGTTCCTTTCACAGCTGTACCTACGGTGGGTGGTGGTGCTGCTCCTCCTACGCCCCTGTCCGCCACGGCCAGGCCTTCTGCGAGTGCCACTGGGGGGGAGATTCGTCCCTACCGGCAAGTGGGGAGCAGCAGCAGCAGCTCCAGTAGCGCTTCTCGATTCAGTCTTGGTGGTAGTTACGAGTACTAGGGGGGAAGGGGAGGGAAGAGCGCAAGTGGAGTTGTCACTACGAGAGAAGAGTCGGGTATCCTATTTGCATCAATGGTCCAACTAGAGCGGGTGTTGTAGGGCTTCACGGCGCCTGCGTGAAGGCGTAAAAACAAGGTACTTTGTTAGAATCATAGAAGATACCTCGGCGCACTAGAGCGTTATCGTGATGTTGCGAATGGTCGCCAAATATATATATGAGCTATGAGCTATTCCCTTCTTTTAGGTGTTCGTTTTTGTATTTTTAAGAAGTGTTCAATGCGGTGTGTTCCGCATCCTCTCTGCCTCATCTTCGATCGGCTTTGTTCAGGAACGCTTGATTTCGCGCTAACACGCTTTTGTTTCCCATTTTTGAATATCTCTCTCGTTGTTGTTGTTTTTTCGAGGGAGGGTGGGAGTGGGGGATCGTTTGCTGCTACGTCACGCACGCAGTCTGTTAGAGCTTAACAAACAGAAATGGCGTTATTTCGATATCTCTGCTCATCTCCTATTCACGTGTACGTGTGTGTGTGTGTGTGTGTGTGTATCTTCTTGTCTTCGTCCTTGTCGTTCTTCTTCTCCTCATAGAGCACGTGTACGGATAGAGGTGTAGGTGTATGTTTGTGTACCGCCGCGTGGGGTGTTCCCGCACACATCGGTGTTGGTCGTCTCTCGCACTCTTTTCGTCGCCGTTTGTCGCATCCGGCCCAACGCTGTTACTTCGCCGATTTCACATCCATTGTATTCGATTGATCAAATGCCCGCATTGAAGTTGAAAAACAAACAAAAAATGGAAAGGCACTGTCCTTTTTATGTGAATTCTGTTTCTCTCATCTGCATGCCCATCATGAGTACGACGCTGCTTCGGTCGCAGTGATGTGGCTCTCCCTCGTCCGTATTATGCAGAGCACGAAAGAAGATCGATGGAAACGCGGTAGCGTGCGCTTCTGCTTTCTTCCGTCGTTACCTGCTTCGCAGTACAAACGGCTTCTTCCGCGTTCTTCCCCTCTACCCCCCTCTCTCTCCTCGGATACGTTCTTTTTCAACCTGCGCCTTCAGTGTCTCCTATTCATGTGTGTGTGTGTGTGTGTGTGGACTTGTGGGTCTTTACTGTTATTGATATTATTTGCTATTGTATCGGGGCCACCATCGCCACTCTGCAACTCGCGTAGCGCTGCACCTGCGCCGTCCTCTCTTACTTCCCTGCTCTTGGCTTGTAATTACCGCGCCGAACAGAATTCTGTCAGCTTGCCAATCAAAGACCGTTTCTTTCACGAGGAAAGAACCAAAGAATACACAGGCAGATAGATATATACATAAACAAGCAAACACCTATTTCTATATCTGTACTGCAAAAATGCGAGAACTCGCGCAGCTGCCGCGCTATCGCGACCCCATCACCCGCAGCGTCGCACGCCTCCTCCTGCGCAGTCTGCAGGAACAGCACCGCGCCCCTTCGTCCACCGTCATCGAATTTGAGGCCCGCTTTGGGCAGCAGGTGGGCCTCAGCAGCACCCACCGCCACGAATTTCCCGTCGCCGTCGCCACGACCGCAGTCATCGACTCCCTGCACAACAACCTCTACACCTTCGAATCGGGTGTAACGCGGCCCATCATGGCCGGCGTGGAGCTCGCGTTAATGAGGCACGGCATTGCCTCATCGAGCGACATTCATGACCGCGGCCCTCGCTACGCGGTTGACGGTGTAACTCTGTCGTGGGGAAGTGAGAAACGGCTGCTATGCGACACTGGAACGTTAGTGGAGATGCAGCATCGGGCAAGGAGGGCGGGCGGCAGCGGCAGCAACGCGTCGTCGTCATCGCCCGTTGAATTGCGGAATCCTTTTCTGTTTCAGTACGCCATCCTGATGCAGAGTGCGTGGGAAAAGAAGCGGATTGCACGAGCTGACGTGTGCTGCCCGGGCTGGTGCGCCGACCTCCGCTTCTCCGTCGCGGCTGAGGTGGCCATTCCCATAGATCCGTTCGAGATGGTGGCGACGCCGCCGGAACTCATGCGCTACCGTAATCGTGCCTCCCTCCCCGTATCACCGTTTTTCACCATCTACCTCACGCAGTCCCTCACGAGCTACGACCTATTGTGGCACCCCTCACACAGCCTCTCCACCTTTTGCAGACCGAGCGACGTGGCGAGGCTGGGCCGAGGGACGGTCATCCCAACCCCCGCCCCGTTCCTGACGCGGCACTCGCGGAAACGCAAGACGTACGCCCGGCAAAGCGGCCTGAGGAGTCCCGCGACGTCGCCGTCGCACGTGCACGAAATCGAAGTCGAGGTAAATGTGAAGGCGGTACTGCAGGCGTGGAAGAAGGCGTACGGTGGCGCCGCCGCGTCAGCCTACCTGTCCTCGGCGGAGTTGGTGAGCACGACCGTCGCGGGTACCTCCCACGACATCGCCCCTTCTGCACCGCTGCGCGCTGACCAGATCACGGACGCCGAGGTGCGCGCGTTTGCGCTGGCGGAGCGCGAAGATCCGTTTCTCCTGCGTGTTGCGGAGGAGTACATGGCTCTGCTGCAGTTTATCGGGCAGCTGCGCACGGTTGTGTGAGCTGCGATTGTTGTCAACGAGAAGAAAGCATATATATATATATATATTGGTGGGGGTGTGCGTGTGCGTACGTCCGTGTCATTTCCTTCTTCTTATCTGCGATGCGCTCGCCAGCGCTGCAACTTGATGCACTTTTATGAAGGGAGGGTGCGTGGACGCGCGTACCTTTGTTGTTGCTTTCATTGTTGTTTGTGTTTTTCTTATTGTTAGGTCTTGTCGTGTCGTTGTTCGTCACAGATTCACCGATGACTTCGTTGTACGTAACAGATCGTTTGAAGAAACACACGCACTGCGGTGTAGCGCTTGTTTTCAGATTTTTCTCACGCGGCGTTCGTGCTGCTATATGCACCGCCTTTTGACGATGTCGCACGCCACCGAGAGAGCTTGTGTGTTGTCATCTGAGAGAACGTGCGAAGCAGGGGCCCCGGAACGTAGAACGAATCCTTCTCCTCCTCCTTTTCTCTCTCTCTCTCGACCTGTTCTGTTTCGGTGT
>NW_015438373.1:140007-145915 GCF_001293395.1 Leptomonas pyrrhocoris
GGGGGGGGAGGGTATTCTGCACCTTTTACTTTCTCACGCAACGAAGTTGTACGAACCCTTCCTGTTGTCGGTGATCGCCCCCGATCAGCGGCCAACACGGTCCGATAAAAAACTCAAAAAGAAAGGCACCGTCGCATCTGCTCGGTGACCGTCTTGTATAGAAGAGCCGCGTTCTGCTTTGCCAACTCATCGTGATTCTTACCTCTTCATTAGTGAAAACTACATTACATATATATTCCATTAGCTCCACAGAAATGTTTGTGAAAGCTCTTCTTGGCGGTGTGGTGGGCTCCGTCTGCTCCGCCTATCATCGCCGCCCCACCAACGTCTCCCTTGCTCTCGACCCGCCCACGCTGGACATCATCATGGACCCGACGAAGGATATCATTCCCATTCGCGCCGTCATCGTCGGTGGCGGTTACGCGGGCAGCAAGATGGCGTACCAACTCGACAGCATGTTTGATGTCACCCACATTGACGAGAAGAACTTCTACGAGCTGACGAACGACGTCATCCCGGTTATCACTAACCCGTGGAAGGAGGACGTGAACCCCGAGGCGTGTCGGCGCATGATGGTGCTCCACCGCTACTACCTGAAGCGCAGCAACGTGGTCACCGGCACCGTGACGGGCGTGGATGATACGCAGGTGTACCTGCGCGACGGCCGCAGGGTCCCCTACGATCTTTTGATCCTCGCTACGGGAGAGCGTAAGCCCTTCCCTTTTCAGACGCGCGAGCGTACCATCTCTGGCCGCGTACAAGAGCTGAAGCGTTTTAATGAGTTCATGCAGACGTGTAAGAAGGTGGCAGTCGTCGGCGGTGGTCCGGTCGGCACGTCCCTTGCCCAGGACCTCGCCAGCACCCGACCCGACATGGAGGTCCACCTCTACCACCAACGAGCGGAGTTGCTGCCGCAGCTGCCTGGCGTGTGCCGCCGCCACGCACAGGAGAAGCTGGCGTCGAACAAAAATCTTCACCTACACCTGTCCACCCGCGTCACGGCAGTGGACGGCTTCGCGACGTCGGCGACGAAAGATAGCAGCGAGCAAGGGAAGGGTCGTGGTGCGGCGTCGTTGCCTGCTGCGCACGCCAGGCGCGTCGCACCGCCTACCCTGAGCACCCCCTCTGAATCCGCCTTGGTCCTGGACAGGGCCGATCTCCCCTTGTGGCGTTTGTGGCTGAGTGCCATCTGGACCCCGCGCGGTGTCGTGCCCGACCAGTTCACCGTGCGCTACGATACGCTGCACAGTGAAATCCGCTCGCAGCAATCCATTCTACAGCAGGTGTACTACGGCAAGCAAGACGAGGTGCAGCAGTGCGGGGAGGTCATGGCGTGCGGGTCGGAGCAGGGCTTCGACTACGTGTTTGCCGTGTCAGGGGACACCCCGCGACCGCTGCAGTGGGACACGCCGAGGCCGACGTCGCCGAACATTCTGAAGGAGCACGAGATGATGGACGGCCACTACCGCGTCAGCACTCTCATGCAGTTCTTCGGCCGGCCGAACATCTTCGCCCTCGGCCGCTGCGCCAACTTTCCTGTCATCCGTGGCTACGGCTCGAGCGACATTGAAACCCGCACGCTCTTTCGGGAGCTGAACTCAATCGTGAACAACCCGGCCACGGTCTTCCTGCACTCGCGCGATGGCATCCAACTCTCGCACATGGCAATCCCGCGCCTGCACGTCCGCCTGGGCGTGGACGACGCCGTCGGCTGCACGCCGTGGTCGGGCGGTATGACGGGCGTCTCCTCGGTGCACGAGTTCATGCAGGACCGCAGCTACCTGTTGAAGGAGTTCCAGAAGCCGGTCTTCTACAAGCAGCAGGATCAGACGAAGATCAAGCAGCGGGTGTCGCAGTGGCTGGCAGAGGAAATCACAGATGTCGTGGACTTCTCCCACTGTTGAAGCAGCAAGAGAACAACGGAATAAGAAATAAAGGGGTGCAACCGTTTTGCCGTTGGGTGGGGGGGGGAGGGAGCTACGACGTAAAGCGCCGCCCACGGAAGTTAAAAATAAAAGCTTATGGATAGTGTTGTTGCCCCGAACGACCAGGGCAACACGACGGTTGAATCGAAGGGGTTTCCCTGGGCGGAGTGATCCGCGGACTTTTGCGGAGGGCAACGAACTTGCGGCGGCCTTTCTGGCCGTTTCGTGCGTTCTCCATCTGGGTTCGGCTTCATTCGTTGCAGCGAAACCGCCCTCGCCCGTTGGTGGCCGGCGTCGGGGTTTGGCGGAGAGAGAAAGGAGACGAAGATATGGCGTTTGTCAGATCGTGTGCGTCACAAAACTTCACAGTGTATTCCATCAGCATAAACCAAGCATTATCATACGCAGCAGCGCTGGAAAGGCAGCTCGTCCTGCTGATAAGAGAAGCTCGTCAACCGTAGTGGAACGCAGTAGTGTTCTTCGCGCCTCTCGTACAACAACAAGAAGTGGAAAACCGCTGTCGTCTACAGCAACATTTCGACGTGCGCCGTGTGTGTTTCCCCTATTGCCTCTCGTTCACGCAGAGAGCAGTACAACGCCGTCGTCGCTGGCGTGATCAGTGCGACCGCGAGCCACACAGGCGAAACTCACGTCCCTGAAGCGCAGCTTTCACAAGGGTTTTCTTTTCTGTTTTTTTCACGTCCTCTGCAACTCTGCCTCCTTCCGCCTTCTTAGCACCTCTCCTTAGAGTAGAGCGAAAAGAGGAAGGAAGGAAGGAAGGTGCTCTACATTAAAGTACTTTGGCGCCTCCTTCGACTCCCATCCATCGACTCGCAAATAGCAAGTCTCGACTCCTCCGAGGGCTGATGCAAGCCACGCGGGTTATTCTTCTTAATGTTTTTCTTCTTGGCTGCCCACCGCTCTGCTCGCCAAGGGCAATTGTCACTTATTATTTTTAAAAGGAACTGCCAATTCATGCATGCGCTCTACTTCCGCTGCCGTAGCTCCCGCAACGCCCTCCCCTCGTCACGTTCTCTCCCCTGCGGCGGTGCGTCTTCTCCGTGATCTTCACGTTCCCCTGCCCGTACAGCACACGGAGTCAGCCGCACCACTGCCGACAGACGCCCTACCCCTGCTGGATCTCGTCCTCCACCTTAACGACATCTACGCCCTGTCATTTTGGGTTCTGCGCTCCTGTGTCGCAGAACTGGACCGCATTGCTAAAGAGAGCGGTGATGACCCGTGCCCTTCATCGTCTTCATCCTCTCTATCATTGAATGTTCGTGCGGGAGAGCTCCTCGCGTGCTGTGAGACCATTCAACTGGCACGCGACACGCTGGACCGCCGGTTGGGTCGCCTTGTGCTTGCGCCGGTCCTGTTGTCCTGCCTGCTCTTCTACGTGGACGCAACAGCCTACGACACGGCGGCACTGAAGCGGGATGTCGCGGCGCTCTTGGCTCCGGGTGGTGGCCCCGCGCGGTATTGCGTGGACGAAGAGGAGGAAGTCAGCACAAGCCCCGGTTGTGCATCCGAAGAACGACCTTCCGGAGAGGACAGCAGCTGCTGCAGCAACGACGAGACAGACCCTGTTCGCGTTACCGATCAAGAGAGCCGAGCCACGGGTCATCCTACCGTTTCCGCAGTCCCCGCACGCAGGCGATGGCAACGTGAGCGGGCTCGTGTGGCATCGATGCCGCCTCCGCAGTCAGACGTTGCGGTGTTGTTGGTGAACATCGCGAAGGCACTGCAGGAGAACGCCAGCGCAAATGCGGCTGCCGCAACATCCGCGAAGACCACCAGCGCGTCGTTATTGCAGAGCTTTGTGGACAGCATCGCCGTGCCCTCCCACACGGACACACCTCCTCGACGCTTCTATTCGCTTCCGTGGCTGCTGCCGTTCATTTCGGCAAACACATCGACAGGACATGATGGCCGTGACTCGATGCTGCACCATCCCCGTGTTGTCGCTGCGCTGCTGCGGCGTGGACAAGGCTGTTTAACGAGGCCCTCCACTCCTTCTCCCAGTACCGCAACCGTACTCCGCGGTCGCCTGTGTGGTCTGCACCCCTCCCACTCCGTGAGAGGTAGTGGTCCATCTCTACCGTCCACACCGCCCATGCATCATGTGGGGAGTACCAGCCACAACAACAGCAGCGCTCGACGACCCCCATTCCTGCCGTGTCGCAACGAAGTGACGTATGCGGAGTACTGCGAAGGTTTGCGGCGGCGGCACGGGAGCACTCGTTACGCTGTCGCAGAGGAACCAGATGGTGTCGTCGTGCGCTCTTCGGACGGTCCGCCTTCCCAGATGGAGTCCCACCACGCTGCCGGTGGGGTAGGTGCCGCCCTCCAGCGCAGTAGACGCATGCTTGCTGAAGCCTCACCTTCCTCCTCGCTGGCTCGCAGTCGGCTGCTGGTACATCAACACACCAGTCGCTCTCTTCGGTCGGCATTTCCTTTCTTGTCCCCCTCTCCTCCTCCTCCCCCAGTGAGGGAGAAGAAGGGAGCTCGCGGAGGAAGCCAGCCAGGCAAGGACTCGCAAGGCGCCGGATGCACTCAACATACAACGACATCAGAGGCCTCTTGGACGGAGAGGAAGCGAGGTCGGCCTGTCTCACACTGGAGTGATGGGCACTCCCAATGCGCCTGCGTGGCACCCCCACTCAGAGTTCATAAATCAGCGTCAATGGATAAGACAGTTGTTGGGGAACCCTCTTCGTCATCGCAGCCCCCAACATCGCCGTTGCCGCCGCGATCCCGCCTCCACCACCTCCCTACGGAGCTTCAGTGCCTCTGTTTGGAGTACGTGTCTCCGCGCTACATGCGCACCGTCAGCGCCGTCTGCGTCACGTGGTATTACCTCATTCGACGCCCTCCGCGGTGCTCCTCGTACCTTTCGCGTGCTTTTCAGGTCAGCACAGCTGTCACCCGTGCCTACGCACAGTTTTTTCAGCAGCAGTGGGGAGAGCAATCGCTTCCGGTGACGCTGCTGACTTCCCTGCATCGCCTTCGTTTTGTTCTGCTCGCCGACAGCTCGTCCGCAGCGTTGGTGCAGGTTCACTGGACGCGCGTGCGAATGGACCCTGACGTCTGCGCCTACGTCCGGCAGCGGTTTCTGCTCTCCCCGCTGCGCCATCTCGCAGAAGAAATTCAAGAGAACACGGATGACGCCTTGCGAGCTTTTCGCAGCGGTGTAAATCGTGCGGTGCCTTCTTCGTCGTCTGCCTGCGCCACTGCATTCCAGGCGGGAGTGTGGCAGAAGGCGAAACGGAAGCCGTTGTCCGCGGTACAATACATCTTTTACGTTCTGTGTTTGATTCCCACGACGCCTTCTCCGCAGCAATCAGCATCACCCCAGACGGTCGAAACCACTCGCGTGCGCGCCGCTCTGCGCCGTCTTTTGTATGCGTGGGCGGTGGGAATGAAAAGGAATGAGCCGTGGAGTGCAACAGCGGCGGCGGTACTGCCTGCGTCTTCGTCTTCTGTTGCCGATCCGCGTGTTTCCTCGCGTCTGGCCATCGAGGCTACACGACAGCAGAAGCTGATATGGTGGCTGCTGACGAACCCGATCGCGCAAAGTTCATCACGGACCGAACTGCCTTCCACAGAGGTGGGCGCCGACAACGAAGAGGATTTCCTGATGCAGCTGTGGCTAAACTGGCCTTCGGTACAGGAGGTCTACAAGTACGGTGAAGCATACGTTGGTCGTGGCGTTGGGATGTGATGAAGGAAGGAGAGGGGATTGAATTGGGCGAGGTAACGAGTGACCTCGCGCGTCAGAATGCTCTTATATATACTGCTGTGTCAAACTTCAACAGATTATCTTCTTATAATAATAAAAATTGGTGCTCTGCGTTTGAAGGTGAGTGTGCTGCCGCGTGCGTTCCGCTTTGCGTGATCGTCTCTCGCACATCTGTAAGAGAGCGCCGCATAAAGCCTTAAATACATATATATATATATATATATATATATATATATATATA
>NW_015438373.1:146055-184291 GCF_001293395.1 Leptomonas pyrrhocoris
TATATATATATATATATATATATATATATATATATATATAAGAATGATGAACTCAAGCAGCTTTGCTTTCTGTGTTCTAACGGGGAGCCGGTGCGCTTCACAAATTGATTTCAAGAAAGGGCAGAAGCGTGTACGAACTACGCACGGCTAGCCTCTGCTGTTTCACCTGACCAACCTTCAGCGTTTCCCCTCCCTCTCTCAATCTTACGCAATCTTCTTCCTTTTCAACGCGTGCGCACCACCGACGCAGGAATCACCACTACCACCCTCTTCGTTGCCTGTACAGCCACTCGCGCCTCGTTACCAGCTCAACGCTTCATCTTTCGATACTCCTGTCTGTTTGTTTCTTTTTCTTCTACAGCTAACGAAGCCGCACTCAGCAAAAAGCATGGCCGATGAGCGCTTCGACTCCATGCTGCTGGCCATCGCCCAGCAGCAGCAAGGCATCGACGGCATCCTCGACACCTTCTTCTCCTTCCTCAGTCGAAAGACGGACTTCTTCACGCAGTCCGACATGGCGCGCCGCAGCGTTCAGCAGGTGATGGACCGCTACATCGCCGTCGCCGAGGCGCAGCAACAGCAGCATCGTGCGAAGGAGGCCGAGGCAGCGGCAGCAGCGCAGAAGCAGCAGCAGCAGTCCGGCCATCCGACCTCCTCCCGCGTCGAAGTCCTCCACGACGAGGACGATATGAACGCGGCGGCGGCGGCAAAGGCTGCACAGGCGGCAGCAGAGCGCAAGGCGCAGCTGGAGAAGACACAGAAGGCCGTCGAGGAGGCGCAGGCGAAGGTCAAAAAGGAGGGGAACGACGACGACGGCGAAGCAGCGGCGAAGGAGGCCTTTGCGGACACAGGGGACGCCCCGCGTGGTCTGCCGCCAACCCCCGACAACGGTTATGCCTATGAAAAGTACATCTTCTCCCAGTCGCTGCAGGAGGCGGAGGTGCGGGTGCCGCTGCCGGCCACTAATGTCCGCGGTAAGCAGCTGACCGTCGTCATCACCGGCACCCACCTGACGGTTGGGATGAAGGGGCAGTCACCTATTGTCGACGGCGACCTCTACGCCACGGTGCGCGCGGAGGAGTGCATGTGGACGATCGAGGACGGCAACACCGTGGTGATCACCCTGTACAAGCAGAACACGATGGAGTGGTGGAAGACGATCTTCATCGGGGATCCGGCGATTGATCTGCAGAAGGTGATGCCGGAGAATTCGAAGCTGGACGACCTCGACGCCGACACCCGCCAGACGGTGGAAAAGATGATGTACGATCAGCGGCAGAAGATGATGGGCAAGCCCACCTCCGATGAGCAGAAGAAGCAGGACATGCTGCAGAAGTTTATGGCGGCGCACCCGGAGATGGACTTCTCGAACGCGAAATTCTCGTAACAAGTAAAAGAGAAAGCCTTATATGTATGTGCAACGGCATGAGAAAGGTAACCTACTAAGCACTCACGAGTATTATTTTTTTCTTTGCCAAGCGGCAAACGATGAAGGAACGCTGTCGCCCAATGTTGTGCGTCTCTCTTGGGAAGAGGGAGGGGGCGTCGTTGGTGTTGCCCAGTCGCTTGTTAACGCTATTACCCCTGACGTATTACCTGTTTAACTAAGTGCTGTAGTCACTGTGTGATCTCCCGTGTCAAAGGGAAAACTGAATCTGGCAAGGTTTTTCTGTGCATATCTCATCAAAGCAGCGCGCATCTCGAGTAGAGCAAAGCAGAGAGCGAGAGAGGAAGAGAGAGGGTGTTGTCCACTTGCATCGCTATTCAGGTCCCGTTGAGAACACGGATGAAAACGATGAATGTCATTGCTGTTCTGCAGGGATCGTCACCTCCGTGCCCTCTACACCTGAACGTTGTTTTGGCTTTTACTTTCCCTTCTGCTTTGCCTTGCTATGCTTTCTCTGCACACACACACGCACACACGCACACGTGTAACTAAACGGATCGTTGTCTGCGCGAAGAATTCGCACACACACACACGCACAGGCCTTTCCTTCACACCAACACGCATCACCGGTTTGCACCTTCTCTTCTTTTTCCTTCAAGGAAGCAGCTCCAGCTCTCTTGACCTCCTATATAAATAAATGCCGCAAACTGAACTCACGGCGGCAACGGCGGCGGTCAGCACCTGCGAGGACTGCGATAAATGTTGTTGCTGTCGAACGCATGAGGCGCACGTGGCGAAGCTCGAGACCGAGAACCACCTGCTGAAGCAACGGCTGTCGGAGATGGAGATGATGCACGCCATTAGTGCCGCCAAGATCCACGGCAGCCGCACGGTGCTGACGGCCCTCGAGGAGGAGCGCCAGTATCTGGAGCAGGCGATGCTGCCCGTCAGCTACAAGTTCCCGAAAGGGGCAGACTACAGCGAGCTGCCGACGTACCCGAAGCGGCCGCACTTCGACACCGCCGCGAAGCACCCGAGCACGCAGGTGGTGATCTTCGACGGCTGCCCGAACGACCCCTACCACCCAAGCTCGATGCCGATCTACCAAACCGCGACCTTCGTGCAGCCCGACATCGAGGAGTTCGGCCCTTACGACTACAGCCGCAGCGGCAACCCAACCCGCACCGCCATCGAGACCCTGGTCGCCAACCTCGAAGGCGCCCACGCGGCCTTCGCCTTCTCGTCCGGCATGGCAGCTCTGCAGACCCTCGTGACGACGCTGAGCGCCGGGGATGTGATTCTCGCGAGCAGTGACCTCTACGGTGGTATGCACCGCCTCCTTACGCAGGTCACCTCCCGTCTCGGCATCACCGTCGTCTTTGTCCCCACATGGGACATCGATGCAGTGCGCCAGGGCCTCGAGGAGAACCCGTCCGCGAAGCTGCTGCACCTGGAAAGCCCAACGAACCCGCTGATGCGCATTGTGAACATCCGCGCCGTCTGCGAGCTCGCCCACCAGCACGACGTGAAGGTGTCCATCGACAACACGATGATGTCGCCGGTGCGCTGCACCCCGCTCGCCCTCGGCTGCGACTACTCGATCCACAGCGCGACCAAGTTTCTGTGCGGCCACAGCGACGTGATGTGCGGCATCGTCTGCGTAAAGTCGGAGGAGGACGTGAAGCGGATTGCATTCCTGCAGAACGCGCAGGGCAATGCGCTGGCGCCGTTTGATTGCTGGCTGCTGCTGCGCGGTATTCGCACGCTGTCGATTCGGGTGGCGAAGCAGGAGTTGAACGCCGTCGCGGTGGCCCTCTTCCTCTCCCGCCAGAAGCACGTCGTCTCGCGCCTGCATTACTCCGGCATCAACCCGGCCACGTGCCCCGAGGTGTCGTCCCTGACGCAGGAGAACTTCTACCTGCACCGCTCGCAGACCTCCGGCCCCGGCAGCGTCTTGTCCATCGAAACCAGCAGCGTGAAGCGCTCCAACGCGTTTGTGCGGGCCTGCAAGCTCTTCAAGCTCACGGTCAGCTTTGGCGGCTGCAACTCGCTGGTGGAGATGCCGTGTCTGCTGTCGCACGCCTCCATCCCCAAGGAGAAGCGCACACTGCCGGCGGATCTGATTCGTTTGTCGGTGGGCATTGAACAGATCGAAGACATCCTTGCGGACCTCACGCAGGCCATCGCTGCAGCAGCGCAGGTGTCCAGCGGCAGCGACGACTCCTCGTGAGGGCGAGCACACAAGCGCACAGCGGACACCTCATTGTTTGTCATGCGCGAAAACAATTTTTAAACAACTTTTGGTTTTCGTTTCTCTTCTATTTCTGGCCGCCCTGTAAGGCGTGGTCCTGCCTTTCATGTTCCCTTCCCTCCCTTTCTTCTCCCTTTCTTTCTTCACGTCTCAGCTCATTCTTTTCCATCTATTTTATTTTTTCCAGAGGACGAGAGCGAGAGAGAAACCACAAAAAACGTGGAGGAACACCTCCGTTGGCGCTTGGGTTTTCGGTTCTGCTTCGTGGCTTCGTGGCTTCGGCTCTTCTCCTCCCTTTCGTCGTCGACGACAGCCCGCCACGCTCACCACACGTGGTGTACGCACGTGTGCGTGTGTGTGGTGGCCGCTGTGCAGGTCGTCGTCGCCGTCCCGAAGCAACGCGGGCAGGCGAGCGCAGGCGCTTCATTGGAGAATCATTTGGGTAACCGTTTGAGTTCCTCCATCCTCTATCTTTTCCTTTTTCGCCTTCACGTACAACCGTTAGCTGACACGGACAGGAGAAAAAAGAAGATGAGAAAGAATATATACGGGGCGTATATCAACCGTTTCTCTATCACTTTGCTCCGCGTCCGCTTCATCTTCTTCCCTCAAAGCTTCGCTTTCGCCTCGTTACTGTTGTGTGTGTTGTTTGTTGACTTCTTTTGCTGGTTTCCGTACCGAACGGAGGTGAAACATTTCTCTTGTGCTTTCTTCGTCTTTGCTCTCCGCCTCCGATCGCTTGTGAATGGGCGCGCGACTTCTCTGCGATTCTTTTATTTTATTTCTTAACGTGACACGCACGTCTGCCTCCGTCGTCGCCCTTTTTACTATCGATCACCTGTGCCATCATTTCGCCGCTTTTCTGTTGCTGTTGTTGATGATGGGGGTTCCTGTTTTTCGAAGGCAATTTTCATTTGTCACTGTTCCCCGAACACTCTTTCGTCAGCAAAAGCGCACCTACGCGCAAAACCAAAACCAGCGGAGCCGGGCTCTGTGCAGCCTCTCATCAGATGAGTGGTGACTGTCTGTTCTTCAGTAATTCACACTGCGTGCGGTATTCTCGTCTTTTTTTCGTTTTCTTTGAAAGTACTGGTAAGTCTTCCTTTCGACAACGCGCGCGTGCGAGGAAATGAATGTCAAAAGAAATTCTTTTTTGTTTGTTTAATGAGTTGCAGTCAAACGGAGTCGGCAATTCAATACACGCGTCAGTCTCTGCTCTCCTGGTCGCTAGCCCTTACGCATAGTGCAGTATGCGTAGGCAGCAGAACAGCCAAACCTAGCGCACAAGAAAAACTCTGAAGGCCAATACAAGTAATAATAAGAATGAAAAGGAAAACCACGTTGGTGGATCGGTGTGGTATCTAAGCGCATTTCTTTCTCCGACGTTTCTTCCCTCCTCCTCTCCCCTGCTTTTTGTCAGCACCCTGTTCGACGCTCCTCGCATAAAACGAAGCTGAACGCCGGACTCTGCCTCTCTCCCGCCCTTCGACGCAGTGCTGGCCTTCTCTCCGTACGGTGCCTCGCATAGTCGTTCATCGATCGTGTACTTGTCTCGCAATTCTCCGTAACGGCGCCTCTCAAGCGCTCGCGTTCATTGAAGCACCGCTACTACGCACATCGCGCTTTCTTTCTTCTTTCCCGGAACAACCGTCGAACAAGCACACGCGCGCGTAAGGCGTTGGTCATGCGTGTTCTCCAGCTGCGTCGCCGCCTCTTTGGCACCTCAACAATTTCTATGTCGGCTCTACTACTGCTGTTGTTTTGCGTTCTCGTGTTGTGCACGGTCGCATCCGCCGTCGCGCCTCTCTACCACGCTGCCGATGCAGCGCCTCGCCTGCACGTCGGCGTCATGTCGATCCCGCTGTGGGGACACCTCAAGCCTCTCTGGGCCATCGCCGAGGAACTCGCCTTCCGCGGGCACGCCGTGTCGGTGTTCGTTGAGGAGCCTTCGTGGTGCTCCGTCATTCTGCAGCGCAGTCGGCACGCCGCCCCGCTCGATGTGTTGAACATGAGCATGGCCGGGGATACGCAAGAGACAGCATCCGACCGCAGCTTGGATGTCGACTGCATCATCGTCCCCCGCCACGCGGAGGTGTTTAGCGAGGCCACCTTCCAGCCGATGACGCGCGAAGGCTCGTCCGTGACGCTGTCCTTTGTCCGCCTCTTCGACAACCTCTTCCAACATCACGAGCTGTCGCTCGGCGAGTACCTTCACGCAGCGCGTCTCCTTCACGAGCGTCGCCCCCTCACCACGATGTTGTGCGACATCGTCACGTACGCATGTTCGTCGACGTCACGGCAGCTGAACCTGCCAGTGGTGCACAGCTTCCCTTTCACAACGCAGCTCTCAGTGGGTCTTCATCCCCTATTGCCAGCCGTCGGCCTCGGCTTCCCTCGGCACATGAACCTTCTCCAGCGGACGCAGAACTTCGCCTTCAAGCTCCTCTCCATGGTCGCGGCGAAGCGTATCGTCCGCTCCCTCAACCGCGTGCGGGCCGAACACGGCGTAGCGCCGTTTCGTGACGCGTACGACGTGGCCGGCATGTACGCGCCGCTCATCACGCAAACGCTGTGGGGGCTGGACATCCCCCAGCCGCTGTGCCCAAACGTGCATCCAGTGGGTCCGCTGCACACGCGGGAGCAGCGCCAGCCGTACCGCCGTCACGACCTGCCCGCTGACCTCGCTGACTTTTTGGACCGCTGCCGTCAGGGCGTTCTCTACGCGAACTGGGGCACGCTGTCCGCGCCGACCGCCTCGTTGGAGGACACGCTGCGGGAGGGTCTTCTCGCCGCCGCGCCGTACTGTGTTGTGTGGAAGCGGCGCTCCGCCGTGTCAGCCGCCCGCACGCCGCCGTCGAACCGTTTCTACGAGACGCCCTGGGTGTCGTCGCCGATGGCGATCCTGAAGCACCCCCACACCGTCGCCTTCGTGACGCATTGCGGTGACGCGTCGGTGCTGGAGGCGATGGAGGCGGCGGTCCCTATCGTGGGCTTCCCCCTTTTCGCGGATCAGGCGGACGTGTGCCAGCGTGTCGCGGAGGGCGGGATCGGGGTGCGGGTGGCGCACACGAAAACCTTCTCCCCTAATGACGTCGTGCAGGCGGTGGCCACGGTTGTGAACTCCACGAACGAAATAGCACACCGAATGCGTGAGCTGCGCGCCATCGCTGCGGCCTACGGCGGCCCCCCACGTGCTGCAGACCTTGTAGAGACACGGCAGTACAACCTGCTGCTGAGCCGGCCGATACCGCTGGAGCAGTGCAGCCACCTCGACGGCGCACTCCGGCTCGACACCATCGTGATGAGCTGGGGAGCCGCGGTGTTGCTCCTGTCGGTCCTGTGGGTCTGCGTCTTTCGCTTCACGTGCCGCTGCCTGCTCCACCTGTCGGCCCCGCTGGCTCGACGCGCGGCAGCGTTTCGCCGAGCGCATCCCGTTGGACTCGCGAAGCCGACGCCGCACCGCGTCCGCGCCGTGCCACGCGCCTACAAGGTGAGCACGGAGCTGTAGTCAGCACCGTTGCGGAATGGAAAAAGAAAACCGCTGGGGAACTTATCCGTCATCTTACTCGCGAATCAACAACGCCCTCACTCGTGCAACAGCAAAGAAAGAAAGAAAACAAGCAACTGCGCCACGTGTGTTTCACCCCGCACTGGCTGCCAACGTCAAAGACTTCATGTTTGTGGGCGAAACGCCCGCTCTCCTTCATACCGCCGGCGCTGCCGCTCCTCACGCCGACATGCCACGCCGGGCGCGCATCGAACTTTTGCTGTCTCTCCGCTGCCGTTTCCTCGCCTTTCCTGCCCCTGCGGCCCTCGCGAGGCTGGGGCCTTGGGGGGGGGGGGGGGGGGCCAGATCCCCTCCGGGCGCGCCCAAAGCCCCCAGCCCCGGCCGGCCGGAGCGGCCCCGAAGCAACGAGCAAACGCGCAGCTGCGCCGCAACCCAACCCCCGAAAAAAGAATTCAGAAGACAGAAGAACGTTTGAAAAAAGCTTCTTTTAAGAGATGCGAGATCAGTTACAGGGAACCCTCCCTATTTTGAACCTTGCAGCGGTCCCATGGAGAGCGGTTGCTTCGGAAAGGCTTTTCCGACGAGAAAGCTTCTTTTTGATTTCGATTCGGACGGATGAGGGCGGACAACGGATACAAGCTAGACAGGATAACCGAAACGAAGAGAAAAAAGTCTCCTGCCGGGTTTTGACGAGAGCGTCCGGGGGATGGTGAGAGGGCCGAACAAAAAACTGCGACTGTTGAGCAGTCACGAAAAACAAGCGAAGAAAAAAAAGGAAAACGTAAAGGCTGCAGCTCTTACAAAAGAGAGGAAAGGAGAAAAGCAGAAGGAAAAAGTAGAAGAAACCGTCTGGAAACCAAAATAAAGTCACTTAAAAACGACACCCACGTTGGCCACGAGTTACGCGGGAGCCACCCCGAGAATGTGGCAGAACCGCAGACACATCTGACACAGTTTGGTGCACGGCATTGCAACAACCAAGAAACACGCCAAGAATATCGACGTCGACAGAATCTCGTAGTCGAACACAGACTACCGGTCTGCAAACGCAATCACGCAAATGAAGGTCAGCAGCAACACAAAGTCAACCGACGCAGTGACTGCATGAGAAATATTGAAGCTTCTGCAAACCGAAAACATCTCCGTGAAGATGATGTTGAAAACGTACTCTATCAACCGAACTTCACAGAAGCAAACCGCACCTGCAACAAGGAGAGAGATAGGGCTTGTCATGGAAGCGCTGAAAGACAGGTCACGCGAGCACGCAGCGGTACTCCAGGCGTCGAAAACGGCAGGCCGTTGGGGAGATATTCAATGATTGACGGCGGAGAATTTATTGCTGGTGAACCTGCAGCACATTGTCATGCGCTTCACGCGGGAAAGACACCGTCACGGAACCCTTACAAGGCTTACGCTCTAGTTGGGGTCGAGGACGCAAACGATATGGGGCGAATCGCTCAAATTCTCAGCAGCCGGAAAGCAGACAACCCAGCATCAACTCAGTTCACAACAATGAATATGCATCAGATCATCCACACGCCGAAACCAGCAAGTCCGGCACTGATAGCGCACTCAATCAAACGAGGCGCGTTGAATTTCCTCACAGCATACGCCGCGCAGAATCAGCGCAAGCAAAAGTACATTCCGCTGTTAGCAAAGCATGGCGATGGCAAAGCCACAATGCACAACACGATTCGCTACATCACCGAACACGTGCCGTTAGCGAAAGTGATCGGAACCCAAAAGGCAACATGACTCTTACGAGTTATGAAGATGGAGAAGAGTGAGACAACCTTCTCGACATCGCGAAACGCATAGCAGATCCCTTTTGGATGCAGCACCGATAAACACAAGAAAGAAAACTGTCTACTGATGAAAATACTGACAGCGGTGAACCCGCACGGCCAGCCACGGCACAACACCATCAAGACCGGCTTTATCAGCTTGCAGACAAATGCTATTGTCTCTGCACGGAAATGACGAATAGAAGAAGGTACCGCAGGTCGCGGCGGCTATCTCGGTCGAGGCGCATGGAGACTGAAGAAAGCAGCCATCACGGAAGAAGGCTTCCAACATCCGTGGTGCGTCGGAAGTTGCGCCTCTCAACTTTCAGAAAGCTAGGTCACGCATGTGACCAGAGATCCCCCAGTGTGTGGACGATCTCCTTCACCTCCTTGGAGCAGACTGCTTTGCACACAGCCTAAGCACACAGCAAACATCAGTTTCTGATGTCAGGAAAAAGAGCAACGGCTATTCGGACGCACAAGGCTACCGCCCAGACGAGCCACTCCTACACGTTGCGATACATCTCGACGCAGTGAACGCCGAGATGGGCAGCGTACACGACCTGAGGGCCAGTTTCTTTCAGGTCGAGCTCCCAGAAAGAGATCAAGAAAGCTCCGTCTTAACAGATCCGAATAGCGGTACACAGCGGTACTTGACGCGGCCTCTGATGGGACAGTCGGCCTCACCGGAAATCGTGCAAATTCTCACGTCCACCGTGGCAGGCCGTCCGAAGTGTGCGGGCAAAAAAATCACCGTGAACGGCCAGCCCTGACCTCAATCGACGTTCGGATCGACAACATACGGTACGCAGGCACGCGTCAAGCAGTCCAAATAGCATTCAGGAGGATGTTGACCGCCGCAAAAGAGTGTCCAGTCTCTCTTAACACGAATGAGAGTTACACGGGAGAAGTCACTGACTTCATGAGGGGTATATTTCAACCACGCAGCTCTCAAAGTGGGCGTGGCAGATCACACGATCCAGAAGATTGATGGTCCGACGCCAAGCATGACGGACGGTGACTTGGAGCGATTGTACGCGCAACTCCTCCGCAGCTCGTCATTCCTATATATCCGCATCGCAGAGTTCTATTGGGTGTCGAAGCTCCTTAGACGAAGGCGGTCTCCGCTCAGCCGGACAACTCCCCTGGTGAAGGAGCCGGTCTGCACACGCCCGACGGGGCATGCACAACTTAAATAGTGGTACGAGCTGGTACAGAAGAATTGTCCACGAACGATAGCGCCAGCTATGGCAACGAGAATGACGACGATGACCCTCCACACCGATGCCTCTGGAGTTGGTTGGGGAGCGGTGTTGATGCGGGACGAGCCCCAAGAAATCATGAACGTTGGTGAAACATGGT
The DNA here is from genome assembly GCF_001293395.1 of Leptomonas pyrrhocoris. NCBI lineage: Eukaryota > Euglenozoa > Kinetoplastea > Trypanosomatida > Trypanosomatidae > Leptomonas > Leptomonas pyrrhocoris. The sequence goes on from NW_015438373.1 coordinate 156,348, forward strand.
CCGCAGCAGAGCGGCGCTGCATAACCGCGCTGGAAGCGAACACCGTGGTTCTCGCGGTGGATCACTGGCTGCGATGGATTCCCGCAGGGTTGAACCTTCATATAAATATTGATAGCACGACGGCCTTAGCCGCTATCAAGAATAGAGCCGTATCGACAAGGGCGCTCGATGACATTGCACTTCGCGTAGAAAAGCCCTCGCAGAAAAAAAAACAGATTTTTCCACTCAGTAGAATAGGTTCCTTCCAAAGAAAACTTGGCTGATGCGCCTTCACGCATCCTTTCCGTGAAAAGTGGCCCATAAGTTTATCCTTTTTGTTCGGCTTTTCGACCGGAAAATTCTTAGTCGGTTCTACTATGTAGCGCAAGATGGGAGAAGGGAAGAGAAAGAGAGAGACAGTTAAGGAAATCCTTAATTAGGCGGATCATGTCGCTGGATTTGTATCTCAGCGTTCATTTAAATGTTTTGATTTATTCATTCCATGTTCAGTAGTTTTTTTCAGTATATATCAAAGATCAATAGAAACTTATAACTTTTCACTTACGAATGGGAGGTTTGCCTTCCTTTCATCTTGAGGCTTTTCAACTCGCGGGGAGGAAAAAGGGGGGGGGATGGTGGGAAAAAGAAATGGATCCCGATAGCAGAAACCGACTAAGAGGAGGAGAAAGAGAGGAGAAGTAGAAAATATAACAACGAGAAAGTATCAGCTCCTTTCCATTTTTCCTGTCGCAGGCTTTCAGCAAAAAGCCACGAAATACTCTAAAGGATGCCTACAACACAACAGGCTAAGGAGGATATTACCTATTATTATTATTTTGCACCTCAGAAAACCCAAAACGGTTCTCTTTTACTGTTTTACTCTCCTCATTCTTTCTTCTCTTCGGTACTAGCTAAATGGGTTCTGAAAAGAGCAGTCGGGGTAGGCTCCCGTCAAAATCTGGCAGGCGACTATTCTGTTTTATTTTCGGTTAACCTGTCTAGCTTGTATCCGTTGCCTGCCGTCGTCGGCGCTAATCGAAATCAAAAATAAGCCTTTTCTTCGGAAAGGTCTTCTCTGCGGTGAAAACCTCGCGGGTTGGCTGAGGGGGGTCTTCCGCCTCCTGGCGTCCGTCTTGGGCAACGGCCCCGGTTGTCCTCTGGGCGGGCGCGGGGCCCCCGCCGGTTGGGGCCAGACCCTAAACCCCCGGGCCCGCCGGGGGTTTGGCCCGCGGCGGCGGGGGCTAGGGGGCGCCCCAGCCCACCGCCAGAGCGCCCTGCTCGCCGGCGGGGAGGCGCGGATCAGCGAGAAAACTGGTGATGGCGCCCGCGAAACCTCTGTTTTGGCGACCTGTTGCATTTTTCTTCGCTAGGTTCAACTTCACTTTGTTCTCTCTCGGTGCACGCGGTCCTGGCGGTTGGCATCCGCTGGGCAGAAGCTTGCGGGTGCAGTTGCCTTCCGAATTGTACCTGGCACGATCATGGTGCGTACGCATAGTTCGCCTTTGTCTTCCTCTTCATCGTCGTACTTTTCACAATTCTATTTTTACTGACATCTCTACTCGTTGACAAGCGCATGTTTCTTCTTCTGAACTTCTTTTTCTCCTTTTCTCGGTTCTTTTCGTCTGTTTTTCATTATCGTCGCCCAGGACGTCTTTGCGCATCCGTTGCCACGTCGTTCATCCCATCATCTTCGTTCTCTTCAGTGGTGCAGTTACTGTGTCTCGGTGATGTGTGCGCTGCTGCTTCCCTTTCTCTTGTCGCCTCGCATGTCTAACTGGCATGCTACTAACGGTGTACGGTTTCGGCCGCAGAAATGGTGTTTGGTGGCGCGCTGCGCTGATTTGGATAGGGCGTGCGCGCGCGTCTTTCCGATGCCGTTTCTCTGCAAATACGTACGAATCACGCAAACTAAGAATGAAAAGCCGTGGGCTTTCTCCCAGCGCGTGCGGGGATGCTGGGGAGAGTCGATCGTTGGGCGGTCGGCGGGTGTGGTTTTAAAAAGCCGGCGCCGGGGCCGCGCCGCTGTGGAAAAGCGCGCGAAAGAAGAACCGGAAAGAGGAGGGAGAGGTGCGCGAGTGTTTGTGGGGGAATCGAAGGCGCAGCTTCATTACAACAGCTCGTGTCAATTAAATGAAGTGGCTACATGAGGTGCGCGCTCTGTGGCAACGCATGGCCGTCAAAAGCGCCGCGCGGCGTGATAGAGACAGCGTGTCCGCGAGGAATCCCTATAAATAAACAGTTTTTCTTTCCTGTTAACAGCGTCCAATAGAAGTGGATTACAACATGCAAAAGGCATTAGGATCACCGCAGTTAATCAAAGATATTAAAAGCACATAGTAAACAAAAACACTTAAAAATTGCTTCGAACGAGCGAAGCTGTCAAAAAGAGACAGCTCCTTGGAGAGAAAAAAAACTTTTCCTTTACGTTTATATCTCACGTGTTGAACCCAAACCTATCGTGGCCTCTAAGCAGTTTTCAGGGGTGAGGACGTGCGAGGCTTCCATTTTTCTTCTTCCTTTTAAACAACAAGTGGTCAACTGTGAACTCTGTTATATTTATTCTGAATAGTTGTTACCGCTGGCATCAAGAAAGCGAAAACCGTAAATGAGACGACACGCGATCGTCGCCTGCTCTTTCCGCAGTCACACCCAAACCGAGAAAGCTGAACGACCTGGGAAATACGACGGCTGAAGGGACGCTCGTGCGTGTGCGATGAAGAGAAAAGAGAGGCGAACACCAACACCACCACCACCACAACAACAACAACAGAAACAAGACGTATCAGATGGAACCCGCCCAGAACACCCTTTCCCTCTCTGATGGCAAGAAAACGCGCGCTACGGCGTGTGCGAAGGACGCCCGCGACAACGGCCACCACGGGTAGAAGAAGAAAACGAAAGAAAGAAGGGAGTAGTAATGCAAGATGGCGGTTGTGTCGTCATACACTTCGCCTCGTGGAATCCTTTTAGGAGCTTCCGTGGTCATATCAGCGCTCACGAACTCTACTCTGTCCCAAGACAACAAAACACCCATTTTGAGGATATGTGAGAATAACAGGGAGACAGTAGACCAAACATATAAATCAAGCACAGCAATAGGAATAAAGCTATAAACAACAACAAGAGAAAAAGAAGAATAAAGCGCGCGAAGCCTCAGCAAGACCTCGGTCGAGAGAGCGGAAAGAAGCGTTGCTACACTGAACCAACACACCCACACACACACAAACAAGACGGGAGATTGTGTCCCGAATCAAACAACTCCGCTTTTTAAAAACCTCAGGACATGGGGAGAGAGAAAGAGAGTAGAATAAAAAAGGAGTTAAGTAGGAGCTGGACGATGCGGCTTCACCACACGCTCGCCCACGAGTACCCACCACTCCAGAATACCAAGAGAACCAACGGAAGCAGTCGAGAATACTAAAATACAAATGCCCTTCGGCACCAGACACCATCTCACCGGTGATATCTGCACGACAGCGACGACCGTCAGCGAGAAAAGGAATGCGGAGCCGTAGCGGCAGGATTTCCTCCAAAACGTGTTCGTACGCTGACGCGTGCTCCCAACATGTCATGTTCCCTCATTGATTTCGAATTCCACAGCAACTTACTCCTCGGCGTGATCGTGGACCTCCGCGGTCAGCTGCTTCTGCTCCTTCACGAGCGCTCTCATGCGCTTCGCAAACATGCGCTCGTACACGACGGTGAAGGCGAACTGGAAGGCGTGCAGGGCAAAGCAGGCCATGGTGAGGCCGAAGGAGGTGGTGAACCTGCAGTAGTCCTTCACGTGCACCAGCCGCCCGGGGATGGTGGAGCTGGGCATGGTGGTCATGCCACGCGCATACACGCCGACGCTCAGGGCCCAGGAGATGAGGATGGTGATCCACACCGAGAAGGACCACGCGCACAGCACGGCGGTGTAGTCCTGCAGGAAGACCACGACCACGATGCCGCAGAGGTTGAGGAAGGAGTAGCATGCGGCGAGCACGGCAAAGGCTGCGGCGCCAAGCATCATGGTCTGGGAGACGGGCGACGGGAAGCCCTTATGCGCGGCACCGCGGGCCGCGTACCACTTCTCGGTGTGGAACTCTGTCTTGCCGCAGTGGCGAGCACCCCACAGGGAGTAGCAGAACGGCTTTGAGCCCGCCGTCACGGTGACACCGAGGGCAGTGGTGACGTGGGTGAGGTTCGCACCGCTCTCGATGGCGCGGGTGCCGTCCACCTCGAACACGTCCGTGGTTGCAGAGGCGATGAGCAAAGCGAGAATGATCACCTGGATGACCGCGGCGAGGATGATGAAGAGGCGCTCGCGGAACGGGATGTAGAGCACCTTGTGACCCGCGATGCTGGACTTGCGGCGGTAGATCGAGGACGGGCGGCGCGACGGACGCATGGAACTCACCTCCGACAGAGGCTCGTTCATGGTGCGCATGTTATCCTGCATGGCTGAGGGAAATAAAACTGCGTGCTCTAGGGGAGAGGGTATGTATGTGGATGCGGGTGAGAGAGGGAGGGTAAGAAGGTGTGTGTGCGCAGGGCAAAGGTTTACTGCAGGTGAGAAGAAACGGAAAAGCCCGTGCCGCGGTGTAACGTCGTGTGATCTCGCGGTACCGGAGAGCAAAACGCAGAAGGGGAAGGGAGAGGGAGTAATGGATGCAAACGCCGAGCGAAGAACAAGACGCATGTGACGCACGCACAGGAAAGCGGACTTTTCATAAACAAAGGACCGGCCAGCTTCCTCTTGGAAAGGGAAAACGCGGGACACACAGAAAGCCGACAGCGGAGAGAGAGAGAGAGGAGAGAAAAACCCAACACCACTCTGGCACCAAAAGCGAAGTTCCTCGAAACGAGGCATTCGGCCAGACAACGGCTGATCCGCCACCCCGCCTCCCATCGCTCTCAGCGTCACTAAAAACAAGAACGATACGCTTCAGTTTCCTCAATAAGTATTTTCAGCTCAAAGAGAACAGACGTTAAGATATATATATATATATATATCTATATATATACAAATCAGGGAACACACACACACACACGGATACAAGACTTCTTTCTGTTGCTGGTAATTAAAGGCGAAAGGGCAGGTACAACAACACGTCTCTTTCTTTTTTTTTTCCCCACGACGGCGTAGGCGATTGCAGCGTGTTGAGGCACACAGAGAAACACAATATCGGAAGAGTCGTGCAGGCAGAAATCATGAGAGGCGGAGAGAGCGGATCGGGGTGAGTCACAGGGCTGTATTACACAGCCTCAAACGCGAAACGAAATACGTTGCGTGCGACCCGAACACAGGCGACCCAAGGCCATCCGGGGGACCACGCAGATTGCGCAGCGACCAGGGGCTAGGTTCATCTGTTTTCGCTGCATCTGCTCCCTCTCTTACAACACACAACATCGCGCTTCTCACACATGCCGTTGAGCTTGTCTTGCTTTGTTGCCCGTATTTTTGTTTTGCGTTCTTTCCGTTCGTTTCCTGTGTGCTGTGGGGCGACCGCGACAGACGCTAAACAGATAAAGGAGAGACTTGAGTGTGGTGGTTCTTACGTATAAGTCTTTAGTAAGATCAGGTGTAACAACAGATAAGAGAAACAACTAGAATAGTAATAAAGATACTTAGAGTACGAAATCAATTATTTTGTTTGTCTTTTTAAAGAAGAAGAGAAACATCACTGCATAGTAATGTCGCTTACAGGGGGGAGAACAGCAAAAAAAGCAAAACACGGAGGGGTTCTCACAGGGAAACACTGAACGCGGGAAGGTAATCAACTACGTTTCGACGTGAGTAATAAGCAAAGAAGAGGAAGAACAAAATAGCCGTCGTCACTGCTGCGCTTGCATATTTATGTCACAGAACAAAAAGAAGAAAGAGAAAAACACAGAAAAATGAATAAATAAAGATGGGATAAATAAATATATATATATATATGCAGTACCTGTACTTCTTGGCCTTTTTGGTTTGCACCTCGCACCCTTTTCGATTTCCTACGGGCGACTTGCCACACCCAGAGACAACAACAACGAGGCCGGTAGTAGTGGTGGTGGTAGGAAGAGGAGCAACAGTAAAACGGATAAACGAATGGAAAAGCACAACAACAACAACAGAAAAGAAAATAGAACACAGAAGAGAAGAAGCTCCAAGTGAGAGTCCGAAAGCGCAGCATTGGAAAGAAACGCGGTTCCGCAATTCGACATGCCCACTCCGGCAGAAACAACAACGACGACGTACTTGTGAAGGCAAGAGCAGAGAAGGCTTCTGTTTTCTTTTTCGGAAAGAAGAGCCGCCGTTCGCGGCCGCTGCACAGCCGCCATTCTCACCTCCCGCAGCCTCCTCTCCCCTCCTCAACAGAAAGAGGGGATGGGGAGAAAATGAAGGAGAGAGAGAAAGAGCCAGCATAGGTAAATGAATAAACAGAGCTGTGCTGCCACGAGGCGCGTGCGGACGTCGCTCGCTTTTCCAAAGGCGTCTGCAGCATACAAGATGTCAGTACGCGTCTTCACTACACGGTAAATATAATGAAGGGGGAGAGGAGACTCCGAAAAAGAAACCGCCTAGTCAATAAAACATAAAGAAGGGTAGTAAAGTGAAGCACTGACAGTGAGGTTATGCGGCAGCTGCGCAGGTCTGTGTGTCACTCGCACTCGCACTCGCGCTATCGCGCAGTGCATCGTTGCTCGCCGGAAGAGAGCAACCAACCACTCAGAGGAGGAGGAAAAGTTCGCAGAGGCAGGAAGTTAGCGTGGTCCACGGCGTGTGCGAGTGTGAGAAAACAGAAGGGGAGGCGCCACCTCCGACAGGGAAAGCAGAAGAGGAGGAAAGAGGAAGAAGAGGAAAGAAGAAGAGGGGGGTATACAACAGCAAAAAAATGTGCCTTCCTCTATGGGAAAGGGAAATGACAAGTAAAAGAAAACAAAGCGAAGACAAACAAGAACAAACAAGCCAAATCACACATAGAGTGAAGGGGATAATCAACGTATATAAAACAAAAGGAAAACGTATTCGTTCTGCGAGTCATTTCTGCAGCGCCCATGGGAATCCTTCTTTATTTTTTTTTCATTCACATGGCTACTCCTCAGCTTGATCGTGGACCTCCGCGGTCAGCTGCTTCTGCTCCTTCACGAGCGCTCTCATGCGCTTCGCAAACATGCGCTCGTACACGACGGTGAAGGCGAACTGGAAGGCGTGCAGGGCAAAGCAGGCCATGGTGAGGCCGAAGGAGGTGGTGAACCTGCAGTAGTCCTTCACGTGCACCAGCCGCCCGGGGATGGTGGAGCTGGGCATGGTGGTCATGCCACGCGCATACACGCCGACGCTCAGGGCCCAGGAGATGAGGATGGTGATCCACACCGAGAAGGACCACGCGCACAGCACGGCGGTGTAGTCCTGCAGGAAGACCACGACCACGATGCCGCAGAGGTTGAGGAAGGAGTAGCATGCGGCGAGCACGGCAAAGGCTGCGGCGCCAAGCATCATGGTCTGGGAGACGGGCGACGGGAAGCCCTTATGCGCGGCACCGCGGGCCGCGTACCACTTCTCGGTGTGGAACTCTGTCTTGCCGCAGTGGCGAGCACCCCACAGGGAGTAGCAGAACGGCTTTGAGCCCGCCGTCACGGTGACACCGAGGGCAGTGGTGACGTGGGTGAGGTTCGCACCGCTCTCGATGGCGCGGGTGCCGTCCACCTCGAACACGTCCGTGGTTGCAGAGGCGATGAGCAAAGCGAGAATGATCACCTGGATGACCGCGGCGAGGATGATGAAGAGGCGCTCGCGGAACGGGATGTAGAGCACCTTGTGACCCGCGATGCTGGACTTGCGGCGGTGGATCGAGGACGGGCGGCGCGACGGACGCATGGAACTCACCTCCGACAGAGGCTCGTTCATGGTGCGCATGTTATTCTGCATGGCTGACAAAGTAAGAGGCGGGGAGGGTTGAAGTGAAAAATGGGGGTCAAGAAAGCGAAAGATAGAGGGCGATAGCTGTGGCTAGCAAAAGAAGAAGAAAAAAAGAACGCTCGAATACGGGTTAGAAATGACCTACCGAGGGCGGTAGGGTCGTGTGCGGAGCGGCGTTCCGATGCATCGGTGAGTACCGGCACAGGCAGAGAGACAGCAAGAGAGAGAGAGAGAGAGGAATAGAAAGTTGAAAGGTAGGAAAAGGACGGCAACCCCGCTCCCCCTCAAAAAGAGCAGCGCATGTAAGTGCACACGAGTCGGTTTGACCACAGCAAACGCGCGCACATCCAGGGAGCGTGCTGTCTTTTCCTTCCTCCCCCCTCCACCAGAAGATGGGTCGGTCTGACACTTCGACGAGAGGAGACACCGAGTGTGTGGCGAGCACGCACACACCGTTTGGGCGATGCATGAACTGAACAAACCGGTTGTGCGATGAGCCGCAACGGTGATGAAAAGCGTTGCTGGCAATAAACGGTGCCGTTCCTTTACGCAAACCAGCTGGAACTTCTTTCTTTTTGGTTATTCCCCCCCCCTTCCCTCAAAAACAGTATAAATCGTACAGAGCAAAGAAGCCAACAACACCAAGAGAACAGCAGCATATGCACATAGGAAAGAGGAGAAAATAAAAGAACTGGATTAATGACAATACTCATGAGGAAGGAGGAGTGTAAGGAGAAGAAAACAATTTTTCCAAAGCAAAAGCGCGCAGAGTGCAGCTGCCCGACACATCATCGCTTTTCTTTTCCTCACCCAGCACGAGAAACAACATCTTCAGTTTACAAAAGTGGATAGTTCATCAGCGAAGCTTTTTGGGTGGCAGAACGGCCCGCGTGTTCGTCGCTGTTTTGCCCTCTCCCTTTTGTTTTGTGTGTTTCCCGACACCGCCGCTTTACAGCTGCGCGAGATGGTTGCGCTTCTTTGCCAGAATGTGCCGACCGCGCTGCAGCTGCGCGTCAATTTCACGCGCCGTTGGGCCGTAGGTGTCACAGAACTCCTGTAGGGTGTTGAGCTTGGCTTGGAGCTGCGCATACTCGCCATCACCTTTCGCCAAGACTAATCGAAGCCGCTCCACCACCTGCGCGGAGCCGTACGACAGAGGGGTGTTCACACCAGCGCCAGTCGCCGTGTCAGTTGCCGGTGCGTTCGCTGGTCGTTCGGGGGTGTCCAGCAGGCGGGAGAAGAGATTCTTCTCCTCTGTGCTTGTCGTTAAGCTTCTAGCGCTGACGAGGCCACCGTTGATGTCACTCAAATCCAAGCTATTCGCCGCTGTTGTTGGTCCACGAAAGCAGGTGGGATCGATGGCCTGCAGCTTACGGGCGTACTTGTCACGCATCGCGACGGACGAGCGAAGAGCCTCGTCTTCTTCCTCGGTGAGTCCCGGCAGCGTCCGCGGCCATGGATCGGCGGACGGGTCCGCATTCCCCGCCTGCGCCGCGACGACGATCTTGAGCGCCAGCTCAGACGGCTGCAGCGCCGCCTCTTCGGCCGCCAGATCAGAGGACAACTGATGGAGCGAGGCAAGACGCTGCCGCAGCTCGCGCGTCTGATCGCGGTAGCTCCGCATCGTCTCCCGCTCCTCCTCTACGAGCCGGCAGAGGTGGTCCACTCGATACGCAACGTGGTTCTTATTATCATCTGGGAAACACGTGCTCTCGCGCTTGTCACTATCGCCGCCGGAGGGGCGATTCAAATCACGAGAGGAGAGCACCTTCACCGTGTCGGCGTGCGTGTGCGCGTCGGCGGCGAACAACACGCCGTTTTCATCGTCCCCACTGCTGTCCCTGTCGCTGCTGTGCGCGGCTTTGCGTTCCAACCACGCCCTCAGCGCGTGCGCCACCGTCAGCTGCTCCGCCACGCGTTGCCGCTGCTGCTCAGCCGCAATGCCGCACTCCGCGTTCGGGGCGGTCCAACTGCGAGAGGGAGAGTCCGTCGTCCTCATTCTTTCTTCCTTTTCTTCGGTTAGCAGCTTCACCTGCGCAGCTTCACACGCGGCACTCAAGCGAGGCAGCACGTCGCTCTGCAGCCAGAGCAGCTCTGCTGACATGTGCGCTGCCTCGTCCGTCAGCTGCGCACGCTCCACATCTTCATCCTTCGCCCCCTCCGCAGGGGGATACGTCGTTGCATTGCGATGCGCTGGTCGACGGACGTGGCCGCACGAAGAAGAAGAGGGAGAGGAGGGAGTTGTTGCTCCTGTCGCTGTCGTCCGTAGATTTTCTTGTAGCAGAAGCTTAACGGGCCTGCTCGACGACTGGAGCGCTTGTACTCTGTCTTGCAGACTTGTTTGTCGTCGCCGTCTCAGGAGGACCTCGTCTTCCACGTCTGCTTCTCCATCCGTGTCCTGCGGAAGCAAACTCTTCGTTTCAAGTGCCCGCACATCTCGTCGCTGCAACGATGACACGCCGCCCTGCTGCTGTCCTGTCGCTGTTGCTGCTGGCGACGTGCTGCGTAGGGTAAAGGCGGCCCCCGGCACGCGATGCAGCAGGGAAACGGGGACGAGGCCCACAGCGCCGTCCTCGCGCTGGGCGATACACCACTGCGCGAGGGCGGCGTAGCTGTCGTAGTGGCTCTGCCGATCGCGCTGTAGCACACGAACGCGCTCGTCCCGCTTCAAGGCGAGGTACAGGCGAGCCTCGTCGTTGCGGAGGTGTGCGTCGTCGACCGTGTTGGGGGAGGCCCCGGCGGGGGAGGAAGAGGGAACAGCGGCCACGGAGAAGGGAAAGACGGCTTGGTCGCACCGCTGTACACCGACTTTCCGCGGCATCAGTGCGAGTTAAGCTCGAGAGGAGAAAAAAGATGGAGAGGGGGAAAGGGAGGCCTGTAAAAGGTGTGGAGGTGCGACTCAGATCTCCCAAAAAAGATCTCCCCGTAAACGCAAACAAAAAACAAGAGGAAGTCCAACGTTTATCGAACCACCACCACCACCACACAGAGAGAATACTAACGAAATAGAATTCGGGCTACGCCCACACGCACACAAACAAAAACACACACGAGGGCAGCAACAGCAACAACAAAAGCGGTGCTGTATCGACTTGGGTGAGAAAAAGCAAAGGTTTTAAAAAGCATAGAACTTTTACTAAAACTTCCACGAAAATCTAAAATGCAATACGGACAGGAATGTATAGCTTCTATTCAGAGTGATCTATGAGGACTGTGGGTCTCGGAGAGGTGCGATGCCACGACGAGAGCGATACGGAAACGGAGATTACGTGTGTGAGTGTGTGTCCGCAGGCCACGCGCGACGACAAAACAAAGTAACAGGAGAGAAGAAAACGAATAAATAAACACGAAGAGATTGATGAAGTAGGAATCTATGCGCTTTATTTTGCATCTGGCTGCACCCGTGGGCACGGGAAAGATGTGAAGGAGCCGTCAGCCGCAGCCTGTGCGGAGTTGACCTCGCTTTCTGAGGGGCTTCTCGACGTACAACGAGTATGAAAGTACTGCCGACAGGGAGAAGAGAGAACAGAGATGAGAGAGAGGAAGAATAGTTTAGATTGCTACTGCGCAGGAAAAAGATTGCATCACCGTAAGACTTGGTGGCATGCCTGTTCAGCTGCGCACCGTTAGGCGAGCAGACCGCCCGCAGGCACAAAGACAAACAACAGCTCCGTTTCTGCCAGGAAGCCGCAGTGAATGCGCACCCCCCCCCCCCAACCGCTCATTGACGTTTCTTCCTTTTCCTCCTTTTCAATCGTCGACTGCGACTTTTGCACACACGTAGACTTATAAAAACAAAGACAAAAAAAAAAAAATGAGTAGAACAAGTTAAGGGAAATACAAGAAGAAGTTGAAACACATGTTTTCTTCATAAAACGGTTTCTAGTTGTCATTGAGCTCACGCAGAAACCAACAAAGAAGAGGCGGTAATCCTGAGTGGGCCGCGTGAAGGAGAGGAAGGCTCATTCCAACACACACAGACGCACGCTCTTCTCTTTTTCCTTTCCTTTTGAAGGCGTTTTTGAAATGGGTGGCTGCGGATAAAAAAAAAGAGAAAGATATTTGTTTGACCTCGACTTATTCTTTATATATATATATATAACCCCGGATTTCGACAGCGAACAGCAGCAACAGCAACAACTCTTCATTTTTCCTTCGATGAGGGGGTGGGTGGGTGGGAGTACAAAAGCGCAACACATCCACATACCGTCGCATAGAATCCCCTTGAAGTCATCGTCCCGCAGATTCTCGTCCGAGCAGCGGAAAGAGAGAGGGAGAGAGCACCTCCCCCTTTTTCTTTTCAAGTAAAGCTCTTAAAACGTTCAAGTACTTTTTGCGCACCAGCCCGGCATTTCGCATTGAATTCTGAGAGGTGCTGACACACATGCGCAGGGGTATATATAGATATATATAGGAACGAAAGAAAATGAAAATAATAGAATTCATCCAGCGAAATGCACACCAAGGGGAAAAAAGAAAACAGCAGCTCCGGCTCTTTTACGATATTTCGCCACCGTCGCCTGCTCAACGACGCTGTGCCATTTCGACTCCTGCGGATGCAACACCTCTCTTTGCACATCAGCCACCCACGGCGTCAGAGGGGAGGGAGAAGGAAAGAAAAAGAAGGAAAGCTCGAACAAGGCATTTCGCACTATATATTGTTTTGAGGTAGCTCGGAGGAGCACGTGAAGGAGACAACCACAACAGAAACGACAAGCAGGCAAAACCACCAGCGGAAAGTAAAAACAAAAGAGGGAAAGAAAAGGAGAATAATAACCGAAATATTAGAAAAAACATATAACAGCTCACCGCCGTCGCTACCACTACCACCACCATCACCAGAACAACAACAACAAAAGAAACGGGAGAGAGAGAGAAAGAGAATACAGGTGAGAAAACGCCGGTACGTGTGATGGCCACGCTCTTTCTCTCTCCCCCCCTGTGTGTCTCTGTGCGCGGGTGTGGGTGTGGGCGTCTTTGCAGAAAACAAAAATAGAAAAGAAGACTCGCACAGTTGACACGGAGGAGAACGCACAGCAAGGCGTTCAAACGTACCTACAACAGCAAATCAAAAGAGAAGCAATAGCAATAAAAGTATCGATCAAATTCGTGAGCACCTACGGTTGCCACACATTATGGATACACCGAGAAAACAGAAGAAAGACAGTTGTGTGTGTCTACCCACCAGAGAGGAACGTCTCTTACTGCATTTTATTTTCTTCTTCTTTTCAAGTCCAAGAATGCGCGCAAGTACAACACAACCCACACCGCGGAAATGCACGAATGAAAGGGGGGGGGGGGGGGGAGGGAAGAAAAAGTTCTGTACACATGTGAATCGAACAACGGCAGGAATAAAATTATCGCACATGACTGACACGAAAAGAAGAAGGACCAATTCACTTTAATGGGGAGTGCCGTGTCGTTTTGCAGATGTCAACATTAAAAAGAAAAAGGCAACAAATACATCAAAGAAGAATCACACACACACACACACATTCGGAAGGATGCAGCGCAAAAGCCCACTTCTGCTTGAATAATAATAAGAAAAAACCACGAAACGGTGACGTTAACTTCACACATAACGCACAGACACAAGTAATACGAAGAAGAAAATAAAACTGAAAGGAAAGAGAGAGAGAGAAAACAAAACAAAAGGAAGCAAATTACACAGAGTCGGTCTACTACTCACGCACCTGTCCACGATGAAGAGGCTATGCAAGGCTAGGAAACAGCGCGTCAGTGCACAAGGATGTCTAACCCGCTGGCATCCAAGAACATCAACAGCAAAAAGAGGCTGTGTTGAGGCAGATAATAAATGGGAGAGAAAGAATGAAAGAAGTAATAATTAAAATAATAATAGGAAACATAATAAACGACGACATATGAAACAAAGCACCGAGATGCATGTGCGACTCTTTATCAGAGAGCCCTCACTACGGAGACGTACCCGCAGTGGAAAAGCTGCCAAAAGGGGACAACCGTGCGAAGCAGTCACACCAACGGAAAAGATGCGTGTGAATGTGAATGGGTGTGTTGCTCAGCGGCCCAGCGTCACCTCCGTGGCGAGCCCACTCGGTGAGATGCGCGAGGGCGCCCGCCGCTCCTTCAGCCGTCCCACTCGCATCTCAGGCAGATAATTGCGTGCGCCCACGGTGTGTGCGTACACACCGCCGTTGAAGGCCGCCGTCGCGTCCTTGCCGATGTACGCCGCGAGCAGCGCACGGCCGCCGGGGTGGCTGTCCATCCAGTTCAGGTGCTCCCCAAGCTCCCGCGCCCCGGTGTCCACCGGGATCGGGATCCCAAGATCCAGCACGTAGCCGTCGATGATGATCAACTTGCGCCCGCCTTCCACCTCCTTCTTCACGTCGTCCATGGTGAAGGTCTGAATCGCCGGCACCTCCAGCCGCTGCGCCTCTTCGATGTTTTCCTGCAACAACTTCTCGTGTGTCTTGATGCCTTGCGTAGCCGCCGTCCGCTCAATTACCTCGTTCGGCACACGATGCAGCTGGTCGCAAAACCCAAAGAATTTCAAAACAGCGATGTAGTACTTTGTCATGTCAAACTGCCAGAGCTTGTACCCGTTGCGGTAGTCGTTGGGGAACTGATGATGGAAGTTGTGGTAGCCTTCACCAAAGGTGACGAGTGCGCAGATGAGAGAGTCGCGCGGTGTGGTGGTGTCGGCGTAGGGCTGTGTCGCACCGAAGACGTTCATGTGTGCGAGGCTGTTGATGAAGAAGGAGAACTGGTGGACCAGGAAGATCTTCAGCCACACAACCCAGAAGAAGGCCGCCCTCCACTCCCCCGTCGTCGCCCCCGCCATCATCAGGGGCAGAATAATCCCCGTTATGGCGGCGATGACCGCGAAGTACCTGCGCTGAAAGTCGATCACCAAGTTGTCCTTTAAGTCCGACACGTCCGCGTCGCCGAGGAGTTGGTAGTCCATGCGCATGATGAACCACCCGCAGTGGGAGAACCAAAAGCCGCGACGGGCATCGTACGGGTCCTTGTAGGTGTCCGTAAACTTATGATGGATGCGGTGGTTACGGGCCCACCACTTGATGGAGCCCTGAAAGGCGCCAGCCCCGATAAAGGCGCACACCCACTGCATCGCCTGCCCGGCGGTAAAGGCGTTGTGTGAGAACAGTCGGTGATAGCCGGTCGTCACGCCCACCATACCCGTCGCCACGGCAAAGAAGATGCACCACACGAAGATCGGGATGGAGAAGGGCACGCAGAGGTAGATGCCCAGCAGGACGAAGAGGAAGGGCACGGTGATGATGTAGATGCCGATCCAGTTGTACTGGAAGTTGCCCTTCGTGAACTGCGGCACCTCACGCTCCTCAGGAGCGGCGGCGGCGTTGGTGTCGTTGTCTTCCACCGTCGGCAGCACGCTGCACGTGAAGAGGTTGTTGATGTACTGCATTCTGTATGTTATTATTCCAGCAGGCTTTCTCTACGTTTTTTTTCTTGTTTCTGCCTCGTGTGCGTGTGCGTGTGTGTATGGGATCGGATCGGTTGCCGAGTACGGGAGCTGAGAAAGTAATGGCAGACGTTAACAAAACAAATAAAGTACACAGCAAAAGGAAGAAAAAAGGGCGGATAAAGAGTCCAGCAAAGGTGTGTAGACTACGGGTCTAAGTTGAAATAAGAGATACCTCCCTAACACGAATAGAGAAGAACCAAAAAGGATGAGGGGGAAGGGGAAGCAGAGCGTATACGATCCAAACGGTCAACAGAAACAACAGCAGTACGCGAGGCGCTGAAACTGATAAAGAGTGCCGTCACACGGATGTGCTCTCTCCGCACGAAGATATTGATGGAGGGAGAGGAGGAGGTAGAAAGGGAGAGAAAAGGGGAAAAACGGGTAAAGGAGAAAGGGAAAAGAGACGAAAGAAAGAAACGCTGTTTCCTGTAGGAACGGCAACGTTCGACAGCTGAACTTTGCGTTGGGAAAATTATTTCTCTCTTTTGCTTCAGTCAAGATAGTTCACGAGTGTGCGTGTGTGTGTGTGCGTGAGGTGGGGAGAAGACAGCGGGAGCGAGAAGGAAGACGACGGTGGGTGACAAAGGAGAGCACCTACAAGTTTAATTACATAAATAAACCGTGCGCGACAGATATCCGCGGAAGAAGAAGAAGAAACACATGCACACCCGATGTCGTGTATTCGGAAGAATGCCTACTAGGGCACAAAGGAGACGTTTTGAACTCCTGGGAGGATCGCACACACCACGGACCGCACAAAACGTCGGTTTTCTTTTCAACTTTTGAGATAAGTGCGGTTGAATAAGTGACCTTTTATGGGAGGGATAAGAAGAGCGTTAGTTACTCGCCCCAGAGATACCGCATCGCAATAACACCGCAACAATCATCATCATTCACTAGTATCAACGTCCATGACGCGACTGTCACACATCGGAAGCTCGCTGCGAATCCACCACACACACAACTCCGCCGTTTGTTTTGCCCGGCTGTTCAGAAGAACAAAACAAATTACGTCAACACCCCTCACTGCATCTTACGCACGTGCCTTCCCCAGTCCGACGGCCTCGCGCAGAACAGCCGTCACGTCGCCGTTCTTCTCCTGCAGCTGACGCTTCGCCACACCCGTTGGGACGTGCAGGGCGTCCGCTACAACTTCTACATCCGCGTCCGCCACCGATCGGCTGACAACCTCGCGCTCCCGCTGCGCCTCTGCCTCCTCCTTCTGTGCGATTTCTGCTCGCAGCTTCGCCATGCGGGCCTGCAGGGCTGTCTGATCGAAGGTGCGCAGCTTCGACGTCTTCTCGGCCTGTCCGTTGCCAGAGACGTCGTTCATGGAGCGCTGCACATCTGCTGAACGTGTCATTTTGCAATGAAGAGGGGGAGGGGGAGATCTAAGTAGTGTATCTGCTTTCCCTTTTTTAATTATTATTATGCGTGTGCGTGCGTGTGTGTGCAGAGTCACTTAAAGAGCTAAAGCATGACAATGTAAACATCCGCAACAACAGCAACCACATACGCGAGGTGGCGTCCGTGGAAACGAACAGGAGGAGCAAAGAGGCGAAAAGACAAGAGAACGCGATTGGTGAAGGAAACCGGAAATAAAAACAAAACAACAACAATACGCAGGCTGTGTAACTCGCAGCCGATCGTGTGGTGGCGCAAGCAGGAGCTAACACACCGGCGTGCTGCTCGTGCGCTTCCACTACGGATACGTCCCTATTCCACACCGTTGCGCCCAAACAACGGTAGACGCAAAACTACTCTTCTCTGCTCTCTTTTTTTCCCCATTTGCATTCCTGTCTTACGTGTTATCGATGGAGCTGCGTCAACGTCAGCATCGTCGATTCTACCTCTCCTTTCATCCCCCTCCAAAAAACAGCGGTGCAGGATTGCGTTCGAAAGTGATGGCGACGAGACAGCCATCGAAGCTTGAGAAGGACAGAGAAGCTCGCCCATAATAGTAGTAGTAGTAGTAATAATAATAAGCAACAACAAGGAAAGAGGTACACACAAACAAACAAACACACAACAGCACCATCGCAGCTTAGAACTAGAGTGGTGATTCTCGATCGCTGATTTGAACAGCAGCAATAATCGATGTGCCTTTGACAAAGAAAACGAAGGGAGGTGATTGCGTCACCTCCTTCACTTCCCTGCCCATTTCGTCCACCTTCGTCTTCCTCTGCTAAAAAAAAAAAGTATATACTGCTCTATACTTCTACGAGTCCACTTCCGTCAGCGAGTGGCGCTGCGGCGTCATGCGCTCCGCCTTGCGAATCAGCGCGTTCAGCGTCTCGTCAAGTCGGGAAAGCCGAGCCGTAATGTCAGCCGTCGCAGCAGCGCTGTCGCCGGTGCGAACCGGGCTGATTCGCAGCGCCAGCGGTGCAGGTGGACTTGCACGTGCCGCCGGCGTCGTGACCGGTCCGTTGCTCGTGCTGCTCGCGTTGTGCGGGTCCTCGCTGCCCACCTCCAACTCCCCTCTCGACACGCTGGGGGACACGGACGGGGACTGCTTCGCCTTCATCTCCTTGAAGAGGGCGAAGGGGCGACGAGTGCTACTCGTGCCCATGCGAGGCGTGGTGGCGCTGCCGCCGAAGCTGCTGACGTTCGCGCTGCCGGGTGATCGCGGCGAGCCAGCCGGGGTGGAGCGGCGGGACGACTGCCGGCTCATCGCAGTCAGGCTGTCCTCAAAGGTGTAGGTGGAGCGCAGAAAGGCGTTTTCCGCCGCTGCGAAGTCGCGCCGCAGGCTGCGGAAGCTGCACGCCTGCACGCTCAGCAGCAATGCGTTGAACTGCACCGCGACGTAGTTCTTCTGATCGCGCTTCGCCACGTACAGCTTCCATGCCCGCTGGATGGTGTGGGCGGCCTCGGTCGGGATCGCCGCGCACAGCTTGTTCGTGCGGAAGAGGGTGTGCAGATTGAGCTCTGCCGCGCTGATCTTGAGGAAGGCGTGCATGAGGCTGACGGACCAACCAATCATGAGGAGGCCGAGGCACCAGGACAAGAAGGCAGCGAAGCGGCCCACCCACGTCATGGGAGCGATGTCACCGTAGGCCACGAAGGCGGTTGTGGAGAAGCAGAAGTACACGGCGTCCCCGTAGCTGACGGTCTCGCCGTTGCTGTAGAGCAGCGCCAGCCCAAGCCACACAACGAGAAATCCCGCGGCGGTGACCACGGCGTGGCGCGAGAGGAAAGTGTGGCGGAAAAGGTAAAATGAGTTGAAGTGGTACCCGCAGATGGCCGCGACGGCCCGCTTAAACACGCTCTGGGTGGTCAGCCGAATCAAGTACAGCACAAACACGTAGGAGCGGAGAATGACGAGGCTGTCCAGCACCTGCGCCCAGACGGCCTTGCTGCTCACGGCCGGTGGGGCCATGACGATCCACACCAGCATCTCCGCCAGCATCGTAGAGACGTAGGGCGAGTGCAGCGGGTTGATGGCGTGCGTCGCCAGGTTCGACACACCGGAGAAGCGAGATTTAATACGATAAATAACGACGATGCACGCCTCGCCGGCCAGGGAGAAGGCGAGGAGGAGGACGTGCAGCACGATGTTTCCCGCGTTGTTTTCTACTTGGATTATGGACAGAATAAAGCAGATGAAGGCGAGGAAGGACATCGCGCCGCGCAGCCAGCGGTGGGTCATCTGGTCATGCTCGAGGGAGACGAGGCGGCTAATGGCAGGTGTGGAGGTCGGCGGCACGACCGTCGGCGCCTGCAGCTGCGCCAACTTCTCTACGCGCGAGCGGAGCTCCATGATGAGTTGTACAGCAAAGCAAAGCCAACCAACGAAAACTAATCTCGCGCCGGACGCCGAGAAAAGAAGAGAGAAAAAAGGAAAGGACAACCAAAGGCGTTTGTCCCCCACTATATGTATATATATATATATATGTGTGTGTAGGTGTATGCACACACGTACGCAAGCTGTGCTAGCGGCACAACGATGACGGATGTGAATGGGGGATGAAAGAAAGACACGCCGACACAGGTGGGGGTGCCAGGAGGATGGGAAGAAAAAAATATATATGAAGGCGACGGAGACAAGCAAAGAATAATCAGCGGGCGCTCATATTGCATCGCGGCGACAGAAGGATGCGCCCCATTATCTTTTTTCTCTTTCATTTTTAGGCGTTGCCCCTTTCGTTTGAAGTGAGGAGCCGCGGAGCGAGACAGCAGTAACCGCGATCGCACGCAACGCTGCGATGGGAATCTGCATCCACATTCTTTTTCTTCTTCTTTTTACGCGTTGACAGCCGATGTGCTCCTCCGCAAAAAAGCTTGTCTTCGTTTTCTCTCTCTCTCACCTCTCGATTCCAAGAAGGCGTTCAACACGATGGCACCGCCACCACCACAGGAATCGTGCAGTGGTGCTGTTCACCGTCTTTTTTTCCTCGTCCACATCTCACTTCTTCTTATTGTTACTGGAAGAATCGTTTCCGCTGGTTTTTATGCGTGCAGTGAGTCAAAGTACCGTCCCGAGGACGAGGTCAGCGGTCATTCCGAGACAACAACAACCATCAAACAAAAAAAGCCCTTCACTCAATGAGAGGCGCTGCTAAGGCTCTAACAGCTGTTCGTACGGCAACAGATGCGCGACTTGAAAAGCAGCGGCTCACCTCCACCTTCACACTACCACACACACACACAGAACAAAAAGGTGATGCAAAGGAAGACAAAAGTTCTACGGTCCCCTCCTCCACTTCACCTACACCCCATAACAGACTTACACCCACCCACACACACACACACGTTCGCTAAAACAACAACAACGACTTCCGTTTCCGCGGTGACGACAAGGACTTCGATAGAGTTCATCATGTAGAAGCAAGAGGTCATCTCACCCATACAAATGGCGGGTGACACACACGCACACACACTCAATAGGTTAAATCGCCCCCTCAGCAGTGTATTACAACGGCGATGCCAAAATAAAAACAATAACAGTAATGATCATAATAGCAAGCACTGGTTTGTTCGATCAGACAAGTATGTGTGCACATGAACGCAAAAAGATATAGCGCAGGAGGTTCGCCGAAGAACCCCCCTCCTCCCATCAGAAACATCCACAACACACCGCAATAGCAAATCTCCGGTGTGGACATCCTCCCAAAAAGGGAAAAAAAATTACATGCACTACGTGGCGGAGAAAAACTCCTTTTACAGCTGAGAGACGGCCATGCTGGGCGGGTGCGTCTCCGCGACGGCGCTCATCCGATCCAGCACCTCCGACAGCCGAACACACTTCTGCTCTAACTGTGACACACGATCCTTCCACTGCGCGACCTCTGCGATCACAGTCGCCGACTCTGCGCGCGCACCGCCGCCGCCGCCGCCGCCGCCGCCGAACGCAGCAAACGACGATGCTGCATCTGCCTCTAATGAGTCTCCTGGCAGGATGATGATGGACTCGATGTCGCGCCGCGACAGCGACGACGCCGGCACATCGCGGTCACGCAGGGCGAGGTAGACGCGGTCCACATCCTTCACCCGCTGCAGATGCCGCGCCGCCCTGTGCGTCGTGAGCAGAAAAGCGTTGTACTGAAAGGCGGAGAGGCCGGTGAGGGGGTGCACGGTGGTCTCCTGCAGGGAGCGCTGGGCGTCGCTGAAGCTTTGCCGGGTGCGACGCAGCGCCGCGATCATGTGTGTGAGAAGCCACGACAGCAGCAGCGTCCGGGCCTTCTCCTTCCACGGGGACGGGTCCAGGCTCGCCGTGCGCACGCGGTGCAGCTTCCACGCAATCTGGATCACGCGAGCCGACCTGCTGCGCAGGCTGTGCGCCAGATCGTGACACTCCATCAACGTCTGCATGTTCTGCGACTGCTCCGACGCCCGCAGGAGGGAGTAGAGGATGGTGATGAGGTAGGCCATGAGGAAGTAGCTCGCCAGCCACGCAACGAAGGCCACCGCACGACCGGAGAGGGTCGACGGTGTAATGTCACCGTAGCCCAGCGTGGCGAGAGACTGGAAGGAGAACCAGAGGGCATCGCCCAGGTTCACGCTCTCCGCACGCGCGTACAGGCAGCCGATGGAGAGCCACGTGCACACTATCACGGTGGCGCAGATGTGCACCTTGTGGTACAGCAGACCCGTGCGGATCATGAAGGAGGTGGAGAGCGGCAGGTCGCTGATGGCGGACATGGTTCGGCAGAAGGTGCGATAGACGTACGCCGCGTTGTTGAGGTAAACCACGATGGAGTACATGCGGAGAAAGATGAAGTAGTCGAGCAGGTTAAAGAACGGCTGCCCCCAGAACATCCACGGCGGCGTCTGTATGTTCCACAAGATAAGCTCAGCCACCATGTTCGGGAAGTACGGCGAGGTGAAGATGTTGCGTCCTTCAAAGAGGACGTTTGTGACGCCTGAAAACTGGGCCTTGACGTGGTACGTCTTGCAGATGACGAGGCAGGCTGCCTGAGACACGACGAAAATCGTGCAGTTCACGATCACCGCCGAGTTCGGCACGCTAAGCAGCGACAAGATAAAGACGGCGATGGAGAGGAGGGCCTGTACGCCGCGCAGCCAGCGGTGGTACACCGACAGCACCTCCAGCACCGCCAGCTCCTTCGTCACCACCTTCGGCGGTGCCTTTTGGTAGCGCACGTCGATGTACAGGTCATCTTTCAGGAAGTGCTTGATGCGACGACCGAGAAGGCGGGGACCTTTTGTGATGGTGCGGGCTACCTTGTTCAGCGCACCGCGTGGCCGCTTCTTCACGTGATTGCTGTTCGCCGGAATGATCGACGTCGGCTCGCTGGAGGCGGCGGCCGCAGACGTCGTGGGAGGGGCGGGGGAGAGGGCCGACATCTCGCGGTCCACGTTGGTGGGCCTGTTCGCTGCAGACGACATCGTTTCGTTCCTCTTTTTCTTTATGAAGTTTGTTCTACCCTCCTTTGCGATGCTAGTGTTCGGCAGAGAGGAAGAAACGGCCCAAGCAGACAGCGAATTGCAAGTAGTCTGCTGATGAAGTGATTCGCTGCGCTGACGGTGGAGATCACCTTTTCTTTCGTTCGTTCGTTAATGGCGCGACGACAGAGCACTGCGTCTCGGATCCCTTTCCTTTCGGTCTGTCTCGGGCAGGCGTGACTCCTTGCCGCAGAAGAAAAGAAAAGGAAAAATCAACCAAGAGAGTCTGCGGCGCTTCGAATAAAAAGGCGAAGCGCTGTTGAACACCACCCACGCAGCATTACCGCGCGTTCGTCGACGATTACTTCTATCTCTCTCGCTCTCTCTTCTCTCCTTATTCTTTGACGGACGACCCAGAAGGAGAGGAGTAGTAGAGGGAAGGAAGAAGGCGGGAAGGAGCGCCAAAGTTGCGCCGCAGCCGTGACAGCGACACTGAAATACCCTCAACGCAAGAACCAACAACTAAAAGGATTTGATGGAGAGGCAGCGGTGGAAAACTGCCCTGCTGACTCAACAACAACAAAAGAGAACGTGCCCAAGGGTGTGGTGTGTTTGGAGGGAAGTTTATGAGTGTACGTGTACGTGCTGGGGAATAATAATAATAAAACCACTGTGTGTGTGTGTGTGGTGAGACGCACAGAGGGGAGAAGAAAACCCAGAGCCAAAAGCTACACCAAATCGTGTATGAAATTATTCGTATATAATAAGAGGGGGAAACAAAAACACAAGAGTTTTTTTTCTTTAAAGAAAGGAGTGGGGAAATTCGAGATGCGAGAGAGAGTGCATGTGTATGTGTGCGGTAAGGCAGGTTGCGGTGACAAAAATTATCGTGGACGACGAACCAAGACCGTTGGCGACGGAAACGGCAACCACAAAGAAAGAAGGGAAGGGACAGGCACGTTCTCCACAAACGTCGTAGCTCCTCCTCCTCTTGCTTACTTTCCCGCTCTTTTATTTTTCAAACCCGATGCTATCCGTCTCGAGAGTCGACGCAGTTCCGTTGGAAGAAACCCACCACTGAACGGCCGTAAGTGATGTTGCCCTTTTTGCTTTGTCCTTCATGTTCAATAGTAGACACACACGCATACATATACCTGAATACAAATGTAGGCATTGTAGTCGAAACCGCAGCACGAGGACGCAAACAACAGCTATATATAATTTCACATACACACATACACAAAGGATAAAGCAAAATGAAATAGAAGAGGGAGCTCGTCTGCGTAGACTCGGGGAAAGGAAAGAAACGCCGAAGCAATATATATATATATTATTATTAAAACTCTAAAACACACACAGGCGGGGACTACCACATATTAAAAGAAACGAAAGATCCAACACGCACGCCCACAGAAGCGAGCGAGGGAGTTGCGCCGCGCATGGAGGTCTGCAATCTAATAGATGTGCACATATATATGGCAAATTCCAGCGGTAACAGCAATCAACAAAGTACGCGCAAAAGAAAAACAGAAGTGTGAGCGAGTTCAAAGGTTGGGTTGTCGCAGGTCTACCGTAATGCACACCGGCAATGCCAAATCAGAAGAAAAGAAGGGGAGGGGGGGGGGGGCGGGCGGCGGGATCCAGCGAAAGATATTTTTCGCTGATGAGATGAGAAGAGTTCCACATGAGAAGAAGAGAAGCGGTTAGCCTTTATTAGCCAATCTACGAAAGAAGTACATCGTTCCAAAGATAAAAACAGAGAAAAAAAAATACCTCAGCAACACCAGCAGCAACAGAAGAAGAAGCTATTTTTGATCAACAGAGAGAGAGAGAGAGAGTGATGAGAGCCGACGTCGATGTATTAATGAAAAATAACTCGGCACGTAAGGTAAGAGGACCGCACAATTTGGGTTGACGGAAACTCGTATGCGATACATGGAAACTTATACTGCTACTACTACCAAATAATGCGAGACAACGCAGCCGTTTTACAAGAGATCGGGGCGCGCTGAAAGGACGAGGGGGGGGGGGGAGGAGGGAGGGCTGCTCAGCGGATGAACCATCATCGACAACGCCATTGGAAGCGAAGTGGAAGGTTGAGCTGCTTCGTCTTGTTCGAGTTTTGCGATGCGTTGATGCCGATGAACCTTCCGACTGAAGTGAACCTCTCTGCTTCCTCTGCCGCCTTTGCCTGCGCTCAAGACAAGCGTTTGGCCGACGCCTTTTTATCTTTCTTTAAGGGGGCCGACTCCCCGCTGCCCGCCGCATCCCTGGGGTCGCTTCTACCGCTGCTAAGGCTGTCGTTGCCCGAGCGATCGGCCACCGCGGAGTGCCGACTCATAGAACGATTCAACGTCTGCTGCTTACTGCGCGGGCTGTTTCCACTGCTGCTGCTGCTACTGTCTCTGCTGCTGCTCTCGGGGCTGATAGCGTTTAAGATGGCGACGGAGCCTTGGGGAGGTGGGACGGACTTCAACTCAATCAGACGTTGCTGGATGCGGTGAACACTGTCGTTGGTGCGGTGTGTTTGGCAGCCGCAGGCGATCACGAGAAACAGCCCGGTGACTACGAGCAGCGCCACACACACAACCACGGGAATGACGTATTGCTGCAGGCTTCGATAGAGCGGCTGCTGGGCGACCCTGGCGGTGTCCACCGTGTCTTGCGGATTCGTGTTATTAAAGTAGGTGGCCGCACTCGTCGCGTTGATGTTCAGCGCCGTCTCCTGCAGGACATAGGAGGTCAGCAGCGGCACAAAGCGCCACTCCCCTGTCGCGTCGACCGATAGACTGATTGCTGTCGTGTCACTAAACACGGGCTTGCTGCAGTTGCCGTTCTCCATCAGGTAGGATTGGGAGAAGTTCGTAAAGAAGCCGTTGATCGCGTGGGCGCCGTTCCAGAAGATCGTTTCGGCGTCCATCTCCGCCATGGTAGTTTCGATGTTCTGCCCCCGCACTCGCCAGAAGAGCGGACAGCAGAGGACGTTCGCCGCGGGGCAGTCTGCTGGCGCGGCGGCCGCCAGCAACGCCTTGTAGCACGTCTGCCCGGTGGCGTCTCTACCTTCGCTGCCCATACACGTATGCAGACTGCCACCGACCTCGGCGAGAGTCTTGTTGATCGACGCAAGATAGGCGTTCAACATCTTCACCACAAAGCCGTTCGTAGCGCTCTCGAAGATGTACGGGTAGGTGGTGGTGCCCGTCACGAACTCCTCCCCCGTCACGGCAGCGCCGCTGTACATGGCGTACGCGTAGGTGTTGCCAATGCGGCTGTTCCGCAGAGTGTAGGAGGCGATCATGCCCTCGGCGGGGAGTGGAACCGGCGCAAGAGAGAGCAGCAACAACACGACAAGAAGAGAAAGACGACCTCTCCGTCGCGCTGTGGGATGGCGGTGTGCGGGTCGCGTCATCGTGGCTATACACACTATAAAATAGAAAGGGAGGAGGATGGACAACGGCACACACACACGCGGGGAAGGTGGAAAACAAACCCAAACACGAAACAGTGAAGTCAAATAATATCAAAGCACAAAAATAAGGACCAGCAAGTAGGTAGCGAAACAACAAGAAGAAAGGTAGATAAAGGAAGCAGAGACTGTGCTCCACAGAACCGTTTTACCGAGGAATTGTGCAGCACAACGGCGGACAAGGAAGGCAAAAGAAGCGCGAAGCACCTGAACGCAGGAAGCTGCGATGAGTGGCCGCCGGCACGTATCAGTGCGTGTTTATATGGCTGTGCACGGCGCCACGGCGAGCTTGTGCTTTTTAAATTTAGTATGTTCTCGGCTGCAGACGTAGGATTAAAAAACGAGAAAGGACGGCGGAACGAAAGAGAGGGTTTCCGAGTGAGTGCGCGTTGTCAGGAGCACGAATTCATTAACATAGAGAAACGGGAGAATCTGTCAAGCCGTCATAATAGTAGTAAAAAGAGAAAGAAAGAAGAGGAAGGTAACACGCAATGGGCTACTGCAGAGTACGTGTGGGCCACGCTCGCTGGGTTGCAACGCGGGATGCTCGTTTGCGCGCATCGGTCCCCCCCTCTCCCTGCTGCTCGTTCTCTCCCTTTCCCCGAATGCTCGGCAGCGGTAGCAGGTTCCGTTTAATATATATACATGTGTTTTCTTTTCTGTAGGGTCACATGCTTCAATAGCAACAAGTACTACAAACACAAAATGCGGAAAAATAATAGTAATAATAGAGTTCGCACATGCGCCGAGAGAAAACACAAATAATAAGAAACGACGACATCAATAACAACCACGAAGATGACGAAGTGAATACACAACAACAACAACAACAAGAAAAAGGAGTCACTGTAAAAGAAATTAAGAGAAACTAAAAGAAACCGTAATATAGCGCTTTTCGGGAAGTGTACAGCTGCACACATGAAGAGAAGGTGTTGTACTTTTGTGAGGAGATGGAGAGGACCACACGGAGAAGCCACGGCTTCTTTAAAAGAAGAAAGAAGAAAGGGAAAAAGCATCATACATAGAAGTGACGCGGTGTTAATAACAAACAAACAAGCAAACAAAGAAAAGGCCAATAAAGCAAAGATGAGAACAACAGCTGACATAGAATACATCAGTGCAGAAAAACAGAACACCGAGGCAAAGGAATTATTTTCTTTTCTTTCATCGGCAACCGTTACGTCTACATAGGCGAGCGCGTTCGTTCCACAGGCCTCAACTGCGGAAGACGATCAAAGATGAATGAGCAAAGCAAGACGTATACAAAGAAAACAGGACCTGGATACCAAAAGACAAGGTAATGTGCAGCACTTCACCTCCGCCCCCTATACAGAAAGGCGGCGTCATCGCCATCTGCCTTGTGAACAAACAGCCCTTTTTTGGCAGCCTCTGAAAGATCACTCAAGTTGTGTAGTGAAGCCGAGGAAGAGGAGGAGTAGAGGGAGGTGCCGAACACAGCAACACAAGTACTTCTTTCTATTATATTGTAATTGCTTACCTCGCTGTTGTTGCACAGGTCACCGGAAAGGATCAACTCGTGTCTAACTAAATTCGCGGAACGCGCATCATACATGTATGCATGTATGAGGACACCACTCCATCCTCCCCCTTTCTCATTCTCCCGCTCTTCAGCAGAGACAATACAGAAAAGAAAAGGACACGTACGCACTCAAAACGTGACCAGAACAATTATAATGATAAAAAGAAAGCCACACCAAAAACAACAACACCTACAAAAAAGAACACCATGACGTGTTCGGCCCCAGGTATTTTCCCTTTCCTAATTGATCCAAATGAGCTCTGTTCGATGTGGGTGCATCAGGCCACCTTACGAAACGAAGGCAGAACAAAAAAACAAACAAACAAACAAAGAAAACAGAAGTTATTCGCCCCCTTTTTCCTTTGGTGGCAGAGTGGATGCATGTCGCGCAACACACGCGTCTCTACGCACACATACTGATGCGCTACCCAAAACAAACATATAAGAAAAACAAGCCTTTATGGCAAACGTCCTCTCCGACGAGCCTGACGCGGTCGTGCAAGAGAGAAGGAGAAAGCAACAACTACAAAAGGAGATAATATATATATATAGTATTTCTACACGAGAAAGAAACAATGCAAAACGAAGAGTGGACATGAAGTGTTCAGCGGTGGGGGGGGGGGGGGTAGAAACAATAAGAAGCAAGAAGAAGCTTATGTGAATGGCGCACATCACAATAACAAACAACATCAAAAACTAATTTTCTATGCATATATATATATATATATATATATATATATATATA